>NC_030853.1:15879528-16133130 GCF_000208745.1 Theobroma cacao | reverse complement strand
TCTAGACTTATCCAAAGTCTTGGTGAGTAATTTTTTAAAATTTACACTTTTACCCCCGTAAAAGTCAAAAAATACATTTTTGCCCCAAAAACTGAAAAATTGCCCATAGACATATTTTTCATCCCTTATACTCATACATTCTCCAATTTGTCAATTTGATCTAAATTCTCTCAAAATCTCAAATTTTATCCGTGGGTGGAAAAATTACGATTTTTGCCCCTACACTCCAGAAATCACCGAAATTAAACTTTTTCACTGCCAAACCCTCAAATTATACTCCAATACTCAAATCATACTCCAATAAGTTAAATGGGGCCAAAAAAAAATCTTTTCTCAAAATTTCCATTTTGTCTTCATGTGGCAAATGACCATTTTGCCCTTGGATAGTGAAAATTTCGGTTTGACTCCAAATTGATCCTCGAACTCCGAATTACCATTTTGAGTCATCCTTGAACTGTGAAACTCTTAATTCACCTCAAAATTCCTATTTGAATTAGTTCGAGGCTTAATCGACTTAATGGTACCATTACGGGCAATATTGTCTTTTAACGATTCCTCGAACTTCCTAAACATGCAAACATTCTATTGAGCATATAAATGACGTCATAATTATTTTATAGAACAGGGTTTGACATTAGTAAAATCATGTGCTAACTATTATATCCCATTAGTAAGACCATAAAACTAGTTCTACTATCGATTATCCCACTCCCCAAGGACTATTTCGTAGCTTTTAAAACATTTTTTAAAAATGATCAAAGATTTCATTTCGTTCTTAAATTGATGCTCTTCAAATAAATAAACCAAAACATTCATAAAACAATGTTTGTCATATGTATAACTCAAATCATTCATAAATCGATTTTCCATCATATAAGTAAACCAAATCATTCATAAATCATTATTCATCATATTATTAAGCCCAAAACAAAAAATAATCATATGCTTGACCCCATTTTCATATACTGAAAATAATGAAATAAAACGTTGGATTTTTTTTTTCATGAAATATACATATATGATAGTTTCGAAACAAATAAAGTGTGTGAAGATATAGTTATCTTTCTTTGTTCTAACAAACTCGCTTCTTGCCAAAATAATTAAAAACCTAATAACAATCATTTAAACATATTGAAACAATATAACTCTCTAAAATCTATTTATCACGTGAAATTACACAAAATAACCCAAACTCTCCTAAATTAGAAATTTAGACAGCTTGCAGATCATTCATTAAAATGACCATATCTTAAGGTATGAAACTCGAAATAGAGGTTCATTTAATGCGTTGGAAACTAGATTTAATAATTTTTATAACCATATAAATGTCAACACTCAGTTCACTGTAGGAAAAGTGTAGAAAATTTTCAAAATTTCCCTTGGTGTTGTTGCTAGGCAGTTTACACTATTTTTACAAAAAAAAAAAATCATATCTTCACATAGGAAACTGGAAATCCAAATCCATTTGATTTGTTAGAAAATAGACTCATGTAACTTTTTAATCATATATAATTCAACTGATGAAACTCCATACATCATTTCATAATTAAACTCAAAGTGACTGAACAGTACATGATACTTGATTCTACAAGTAGATTATCATTTTCAATTTCAATCCAAATTCTTCTAAATCAATCAAATATTTTTTTTTGATTTAAAAGAGGGTTTTACTCACCTTATAATGATGAATCCAGCAATGACTTTTAATTTTAATTCTCCAAACTTGCTCTTGAAAATCCCCAAATCTTACCACAAAGAGAGATTTTTGTGAAATTCACTTTAAAGCATTTGTGTTCTCAACCAAATGAAAAGTGGTTGCTAAAACTTAAGTGATTTATTTATATTAACCCTGGTTTATACTCTAATAAACCCTAGCATAAGACTATGGTTTGGGCTCAATTATTTTTAATTAACTTGAAATATCTGTTTGTCACATTTTGATACAATGTAGATATATTAGCCCAAATGTCATTGGGGTTGGGATATTACACAATTAAATTTTCTTCAATAAATTTAACATTGTTTAATTTATAAGATGATGTATAAGAATAAAGCAACAAATAGTAATATTTCAAAATTAGCATTCACATATGATAGCGTTTATAAAATTAACATTGTTTAATTTAATTAGCCAACCACATATCATGGCGTTTATAAAATGCATAAAGTTAAACTCCACAACATCGCTATATCTGGCTAAGCTTGCATCAAAAACTTTGCATTTTGTGACATAATATTTTGAAGAGACCATAGGCGGCCTTTTTAAGTAATGGTGCTAAAAAATTAACCTTAATTTATTAGGTTTGTTAAAGAATAAAAAAAAATACACTGAAAATTTTAAAAGAGCTACAATTATTATATCTCATTTCTCAAGGCTTGCTACAATCTATAAATAAAGTTCACACCAATCATGTCCACATGCATGATAACTTCGGAGGTTGCATTGTTAATGAATAAACAACAAAGAATAACACTTCTCTTATATACCTAGTTTCGTATTACGTTTATGATATAGTTTCTGGTATATATTATTATTTGTTACTATTATAATAAAAAGTATTTATTAAAATCAATTTTGAATAATAAATTCATCGTTGTCAAAAAAAATATCACAATGGGCTTTAAGATTGCCACCGCTGTGATTTAACCCAAAAATTGTATTGTTGGGTTTGGAAAGAGTGGGCGACCACCAATGCATGTCGTTTAAAGTTGCGTTGATAAAATTCGAATGTGCGTGTGTTATATATTGCAACTGCATACAGTTATTTTCAGCACATTACCTCACAGTGTCTCTGGGGAAGATTTGAACCATTTATAGATGATTTGATATCGGACAGTGATAAACTCAATTAATGAATATATGATCACAAGCAAAACCTTTTGATATTATAGCAAAAAATTATATGAAAATAACAATTTCATTTATCTTTTATTTATATAATTGACTCACTGAACCACAACAATTAGTACTACTCACATTTTTTTCATATCTTTATTTTAGTACTCGATAAATTCACCATCTTATAAATCAATTCTAATATAAAATTAAAAAAAAAGTAAATTAAAATAACTCTAATGCAAAGATTCTCATAAAGAAAAGTAGAGTTTCAAAAAGAGCACTAAGATTTTTCCTTGAAGTGAATGATAGACTTGAAGGGCAGCCCCGAGAATGTAAACAAAGAAGAAATTAACTTTTGGAACATGCACAAGGCTTGGAGTATCTCGAGGAGCATAAAGGAAAGACATATATTAATTATTACTCCTTTGGCATGACTATCTCCATTTGTTGCGTAACCCAAGTTGAAAATTGTCAAAAGATATCGCATTGTCAAAACGTAATTGATAATTTCACATGCAATCAAACAAGATTTTCAAAAATCAGCTCTTTTAATTCCAACCACAGAAAGACTAATAAAAATCACACCTGAAGAGACTTGAAGAATTGTCATCTAATTCTGACAAAATTTGGATCAAAATATTATTATAAGAGGCATTTGCATATAAAAATGTTCCCAAAATATATACATAAAAAATCTCAAAGGATTTTTCATCGTTTTTTAGTTAAAAAAAAACGGACTTAATTAACTAATACAAGCTTGGTTTTTTTTTTTTTTTGGAAGGAAAAGAAAAGGTAAGATTTGAAAGGAAGTTGGAATAGAAGAAGGGCAGTTAATGTATATATATTACGCAATACATGAGGGAGAGGTGGGTAAACCACTCGGACTCTAGGTCCCATCTAGACATATAACATGACAATTGGATGAATTTATATATTTTTTTAGTATCAAGAATGTGTTATCTAATCTTTGTTTTATAAGATTTACATAATCCTCCAGCAACTTCCTACTCAATATGTAAATTAAGTCTTTTTTTTAATTAAATGAATAATAAATTGTTTAAGAAAAATCATTTGAGACTTTTATTTTTTTGGAAATATTAATTTTATACCTAAAATCCTCATGTAGATTATATCTCGACCCAAGCTTTTGTTAGCATTACCTGACAATTTAATTTGCAAGTCTCTTCATGTACCATCTTTTTAAGTTTTTTATATATCAAAATAATATTAACTATATACAAATTTAGATACCCCTTTTTCAAGATAAAAACAAAAACTAGCTAACAACCATATGAAAAACTCGTGAAGTAGCTGAAATTGTTTGATTTTTGTGTGCTTTTAAACAATTTCTCAGTCTCTCTCTCTATCTGGCTTGGTGAATGTGTGAAAGCCTTACATATTGCTCGTCTCCCTAAATTAACATTATATTTAATCCTTAAATTTTAGAAAAATATCGGATGTGATATTTATACTAAAAAAAGTTCAATATGATATTTAAATTTTAATTTGATGTATCAATTTACCTTAATTCTTAATATCGGTTGCTGAATTCATTGAGATATTGGATAATCAATTATAACTTGATTTACGTCATAAAAATATTTATTCACTATTGAATGACATGGTATTTTTATGCCACATGTCTCGTTGTGATTGATGGTCAACGACATCAATATGTGTTTTATTAACTGTGTTAGATTGATAATACGAGTTCAAGTACAATATTAAATATTATATTTCTCATAATATCATGGAGATATATATATAATCTCTGTTTTTTAATTCAAAACTTAGAAGATATTGAGAGAAAGTAATTTCAATTTTTTTTTATGGACTCTCATCAATATATGAATGTTTTTATATTTTTTTCCTTTCAGCACCAAAATAATTAGAACTTAAAAAGATGTTGGAAAGATTATAAGATTGTGTGTACAGAGTCCAATGATGAGTACAAATGGTGCCTCCTGCTTATATCCTTGGAAAGTCAGATGTCAAACAAAGAAAAGGCGTGCACACCCAAATAAATATATATATCAAAATGAACAAGGAAAACAAATTAATGATTAATTCTTGTTGATTATCCATGTGATTATTTTATATTCTTCAGTTAGACAAGTTGAACATAGAGGTCCAATAGGCGGGCGACACATTGTCAATTCGAGATTATAACTTAACATTGAATTGTTCAATAGTACCTATCATGCTACGTAGCTTCTGTTTTTTTTTTTTTTCTTTTCATATTAATGCCTTGGTAGACTTAGCCAACAAATAGGACAATAAAGTCATCCTACTTTTAAAAAACCGTAATTTCATAATTCCTAATTAGGTACGAAGCCGTACTTAACTGATTTCGATCCCATTCAACAATTCATTTGATGGGTTAATGTTTATAATGGTTATTATATATGATTATAATTATTTTTACTTGAACATATAATCTCATAAATATAAAATTAAGATTAATCTTTTGTTTCAAACACTCGATAGCAAATGGTCAAATTAACAAAGTCTGTGTTAAAGTAAGCTAATCAAGGAATAATTAAGCCCAATTTGGAGCAATTAAAGTGCATTCTAATAAATTTGTTAATTAGCATTTCATAATAAGCCTCCAATTAAACTAACCCTAATGATTTCACAACGAGTTGGATTAAATAATCTGAAAATTCAAAGAGGAGACAGGGGCTCCTCGAGTTGGTAGCTCTTCCTATTGTTTACATTAATATAAACCATATTTGAGCTAATAAGGTACCAAATCCAAATCTCTAAGTTAGACGATTGCCTTTAGAAAAATGTAACAAGTAATTGGAATCCAACGCGGCTTCTGTCACTATCACTATCACCCACCATGCAAATAATGAAATTTATACAAGTATGACCAAGGACAAGCAAATTGGCCAAGGTTTAATGTAATTTGGCAAAGTGACAAGCCATGCCACCGGGCTACTTAATGATTGCCTTTCTCTGCACTACAAGTCAATTATGATTCATTAACTTTTTTTGGTCGGCTTTGTTACATCGACCAATTTAAACATTCGGTTTCCATCTTTATATTGTTGATTCATTTCCTAATACAGTCTTTAATACTTTTGAATTAGAAGAGAAAATCAAAATACAAACAAAATCATCTGTAATTTTCTCAAACGCGTCTCTAGCTGGTGTCCTTGTTGCTTATGATTTTGATTGATTAAGATTTAAAAGAACATTGCTACTGTCATAAAGTACACCCCCACCCATTGCTACTTGACAAATCCTTCATTTTTGTTTTTCATGTAAATTGTGAAGGTGACTTGCTTAAACAACAAATCTACTTAATGACGGCCGTGACATAAGGCCATGTGCTTGATTTTCGCTACCTAAATTGAAAATGCAAGTTAATAAAAATCAAGCCATGAACAACATTGATTAATAAAAAAATAAAATGGGTCTTTGATGTCATTATTAATTTCTTTAATTAATTGTATCTTTCCAGTAATTGAGATTATGTAGGAGAAATGGTCATCACGACATTAATAAAGGAAGCAAGTAAGAAGGAAGATGGTACAAAGCCTGGAATTCCTATAAATAACTTCAACTTCATCAAGTTTATCCTAATTAATTCTCTTTATTTCTTTTTGAGTCTTTAGGGTTTTTTCTTTTATGGTGAAGGACGATGAAGTTTGGGAAAGAGTTTGCCGCACAGATGGTGCAAGAATGGCAGGAAGCATACATGGATTACAGTAATCTCAAGTCAATATTGAAAGATATACTAAGGTTCAAGCAACTGAACAAGGCACCATCGCCAATGGCAGCAACAACAAAAGGGTCATTGAAGCGAAGGGTGTCTTTTTACAGGGCATTTAGTGGACTAACAAGCCGGTATAGATCAGGTTCTCCAATGCAGAATAATGAAGATGAAGTGATACTAGTAAGCGCAGTGCAGGAAGCAGGGAGAGAAGGGGATTACCAGACCATGTTTCTTAAGTCAGGTGAAAAAGGAGGAGAGTACGAGCTAGTTTTCTTTAGGAGGCTTGATGATGAATTTAACAAGGTGATTAAGTTTTACAAGAAGAAAGTTGAAGAAGTGATGGTGGAGGCTGATGAGTTGAGTAAGCAAATGAATGCCTTGATTGCTCTTAGGATTAAGGTTGACAATCCAGTTGTTGGAGGAGCTGATATGGTGAATCTTGCTGCTAATGGATTATCTTCAAATTCTTCATCAGTTGCTCATCCCACCAATGGTGGAAAGCAAAGTAAGGAGAATCAGGGTTCTGCTGAACTCAGAAAATCCAGTTTACTGCAATTTTTCTCTTTTTTTAAAAAAAATTCTAATATAATCTGGGAGTTCCAATTTTGGGGTTATGTCCAAAAGGTCCTTCATATTTTCTGAAGTTTTCAATCTGCCTTTTTGTTTGTGTAGTATGGACAAGGATGGGTATCATCCAAGAAGTTGAGATGAGCAGTGAAGGAATATCAGAAGAAGAAATTAAGGAAGGTAATGATAGAGAGAAACTCAGCGAAGCAGAAGCTAATATTCAAGGATTCAGACCAGCTCCATTAGACGTCTTAGATCATGTAAAGATCAATTGTGAGCCTGAAACTCCTATATCAACTCTCAAAGGTGTTATCAAAAGCTCAAAATCAGACTTATCATTCAGCAGGCAGGAGCTGAGGAAAGCAGAGGAGAAAATAACTCAGGCTTTCGTAGAATTCTACAGAAAGCTTCGACTTTTGAAAAGCTACTGGTAACATTGCTTCCTCCTTTAGAACTATAAGCATATGAAAAAGATTTTTGGCTTTATTGTTGATCATATTTGTATTTGATTTATCAGCTTCCTGAATCAACTGGCATTTTCCAAGATCATGAAGAAATATGACAAGGTCTGTCATTTTAACTTCATCATGATCGATTAAAATCACCAGGTTCTTGGTTCATTTGTACTAACTTATACCAGTCCAGATCACATCGCGGAATGCATCAAAGGCTTACTTACAGATGGTGGATAAATCTTATCTTGGCAGCTCTGATGAGGTTAGATATAGCTAGTCGAACTCTGTTTATGTCAGTTGAATGGACTCCCCTTGGTCACTGACTTTGCTCTTCCTTACTCTCTTCTGTATTGACAGGTTAGTAAGCTTATGGAAAGGGTGGAGGCTACCTATGTTAAACATTTTGCAAATGGAAATCACAGAAAAGGAATGAACACTCTAAGACCACAAGCTAAAAAGGAAAGACATAGAATTACATTTCTATATGGTAAGACTCTGTCTCATTTCAAAGCATCTGTTAGAACAAATTCTTTGTATTGTGTGAAATAGTTGTGGAAAAAAATTACACTGTCCTATTTCCTACAGAGTACATATCAGTTTATAATCATCATAAAAGCACACTTGCTTAAAAACATCCCATTTCCTTGTTTTGAACTGTCTATTTCACATCTATTCTTCACTTGCAGGCTTCTTCTCTGGCTGCTCCATTGCACTTATAGTGGCCATTATTGTGAATATACATGCAAGAGATCTTCTTAGGAGTCAGGGACGTGATCAGTACATGGTCAACATATTTCCTCTTCACAGGTAAAGTCACCTCAAAATGTAAATTTCCTTCAACATTCTTGATTCTAAGCAATACTTGAGGCAGCTATTTACTTTCTTGAAACAATCTTCCTGGTTTTTCCCATCATGCTGAAATTAAAGGACTCCTACTGAATTCAATATTATACTAATGATTATGCTTAATTATTTTGCAGCCTATTTGGTTACATTGTCCTGCACATGCTCATGTACTCCGGAAATATATTCTTTTGGAAGCGTTATAGGGTCAACTTTTCATTTATATTTGGTTTCAAGCAAGGAACAGAGTTGGGCTATAGAGAAGTACTTCTTCTTAGCACCGGGCTTTCTCTGCTTGCATTAGCTGGTGTCATTTCACATTTGGATATGGAGATCGACCCCAGAACAAAAAGCTTTGCAGTTTTAACTGAACTAATCCCCTTGGTCCTGCTCATTGTAAGTCCTATTTTGAATACATTGTCTCTACTGAAATTTCTCATTTTAATACTATTTCAAGATGAGCATCTGATTGAAAAAGTTTGCCCGACCTGCTTGCTGGTGTACCTATATTGCAGGCCGTGCTTTCAATAACATTCTGCCCTTTCAATATCATATACCGTTCAAGTCGATTCTTTCTTATCAAATGTGCATTTCACTGCGTTTGTACACCTCTTTACAAGGTAGCAAGACTAAAAGAATAAATTTCTATTCACTGATATGTAAATAATGTCATGTAAAAAGAGAAATTCATCTACATTTTCACCTTGTAGGTCACCCTCCCAGATTTCTTCTTGGCAGATCAACTTACTAGCCAGGTTTGATATTCAGGCCAACAATGTATAAAATATTATTACTCCAACATGGTTTGTTTGTTGATCAATATCCATTGACATTTTATATCAGGTGCAAGCATTTAGAAGTTTGGAATTCTACATTTGCTATTATGGTTGGGGAAACTTTAGAAAGAGATTGAACAAGTGTGAGGAGAGTGAAGTCTATAAGGTGTTTTACATAGTAGTAGCCATTATTCCTTACTGGTTCCGTTTCCTTCAGGTAATAGTAACAATCCACATATCTTTAACAGCAATGAAAATGTATTTTCATCATTTCACTATTTCAAGTTGCATGCCAATTTCATTTCTTGATTTTCTCTAATGCTCTATGCTATCTTTTATCTTCTAGAGCCTTAGACGTTTGTTTGAAGAAAAAGATGCAGCACATGGTCTTAATGGTCTGAAATACTTCTCAACAATCGTTGCAGTTGCCATTAGGACAATTTATCAATTCCAAAAGCAGAAAACTACTCCCTGGCTGGTCTTGGCTGCAGCGACTTCTGGTATTGCAACAATCGCTAATACATATTGGGACATTGTCATAGACTGGGGTCTCCTTAGAAGAAATTCAAGAAACCCTTGGCTGAGAGATAAACTTATTGTACCACACAAAGGTGTTTATTTTGTAGCCATGGTAAGAAGTCATGCTCTCATATTATTTATATCATTCTTTTTCCTTTTGGGTGGAGATGGGATTGTTGGAGAGTGTCAACATTTTGAAAGATTTGACCTTCCTTGATTGGTGTAATAACTCCCTAACTAAAAATATATTTGGGTAAATTGCAGGTATTGAACTGTCTATTAAGACTTGCTTGGATGCAGCAAGTGTTAGGTATTCAAAGTGTACCTTTCCTGCATAATAAAGCCTTAATTGCAGTAGTTGCTAGCTTGGAGATCATTCGCCGTGGCATTTGGAATTTCTTCAGGTAACTTTAAACTATTCTAGTTAGTTCTCACTTCTCTCACTCAATTAATGTTCCTAAGATTTAACCTTTTAGAATCAAGCTGGTAAAAACCTTTGGAAGTTGCCCACCAAGCCAACTAAAACAGTTTTCCAGAGTCCATAGGAGATCTATTTTACTTTCAAGCATGTCAAAGCAAACTGATAAATGCTTGCCAACATTTAGGTAGAAGTGGACATTTGTAGTTTCAACTTTACTTAGATTGCCATACCTGACATTGCTCACCATCATCAACCTTGTGTCTTAGATGCAATCATGGCTCTGAAATAGTATAAAATTCAAACACTTTGTTAGAACTAACAGAAACTTGATTTTCAACTGATCAGGTTGGAGAATGAGCATTTGAACAATGTGGGCAAGTACCGGGCTTTTAAATCCGTACCCTTACCTTTTTACTATGACTACAATGGAGACAAGAGTGCATAAACACTCACCGCACAGGAGAAATGATAAGAGATTGGGTTTTTTTGTTTTGTTTTTTTCTTTTTACACAAATTCAATGAAAATTTCATTCTAGATTGCATTTACTTGTTATCTTTTTTAAGTTATTATTTCATTCTTTTTATTGTAAATAGTGGTAGCAAAAGCAAAAGTACATTTGAGTAGTCATATAATGTATATTGAACAAAAACTATGCACCAATTGTCGGGAAATTATGCAAAACGCAATAGAATTTAAAATTTTCTTCCCAAAATTTAGATCATCTTTGAATATTTAATTTTGATTTTCCTAGTTTTTTTTAATTAGAAAAAGGAGATTCGAATCTTACTTTTTTGTGACGTTTGATACTTTACAATACAATGTGATTATAAGTAATGTGATCGCAAGCAATGTGACTGTAGGGAAAATAACATTACAGTGTTTGGTATACAAACAAAATAATAATTAAAATGCAAGATAATATTACAGCATTTGGTTTACAAATACTTTGTTAGGAATGTAATGTTAATTTTCAAAATTACCTTTATTTATTAAAATACAAGTTTAATATACTTGTATTTTTTATTTTTTATTTTTATATAATATCATCTCTTAAATATATTTTTAATGTCATATATTTTATTTTCTTTTTATATTATAATATTATATATTTTATTTCATTTCTTTAATATAATTTTTATATTATATATTTATTTTAATTTCTTTTACCTATATTATATAAATTTTAATTTCTTATATTTTATTTTATTTTAATTTTTAATTCTTATATTATATATTTTATTTCAATTATAATATTATAAAATGTTTTTAACAAAGTAATAAAGTTGAAAGGTAAAAATGTCTTTTAATAACATTACAGAGTGCAATGTAATGTAATTGCATTGGTTTTGAACTGCAATCACATTACATCCTTTAACTATAATATGATTGCATTGTAATCTTACATTGTAATCTTACATTGCAGTGGTCTGTTATAAAACAAACACTATAATGTAATTTAATTGGACACATTGCAGGGAATGTGCTCTCACTTTTCTCATACCAAAAGCTACTTTAAGTAAGGGAATTATACATTAACTAATAAGCCAAATGCTTAGAGAGGAAATTCAATGTTAAATTTGGCCCAATCCTCCACACAACAAGGAGAAAGAATTGTGGTAAATCACAAGTTATCTAAGTTTCCGATCTCTAATGAAAAATCTGTACAAGTGATTTGGGAAAATTTTCTACAAGAGAGGGAAGAGTCCAAGGAGATTTCTAGGGCTAGTTAAGGCTTTTCAATTTTATGCTCTTAAAATGACAAATTGCTTTTCAACACTCGCGTTTCTTGTGAGTTTTATGTGCAGTTACAAGACTATTATTCATAGGCAATTACATAACCTTTAACCCTACTAGGATTTGCATAATTTTTATACTTATTTATAATATTGTTCCAATTTAATTGACCCCTCAATTAAATCATTAAAGTTCCAAAGTTCTTTGCAATAAGTCCTTAATTCTCTATTTAAATTTCTCACTTTGTCACTATTAAAATATGTGACCCTTCTCCTAAAGTCAAATAAAATTAGATGAACCAAATTTTTTCATATTCATCATCAATTCTAAATGTATCAATTCATATTTATAAATCAAAATTGACATCTAGTGCACCCAAATGTTAAGAAGAGTCAATATGATTTGACTCAATCTTTCTTTCTTTACTCATTCTAGTAGTGTAATTAGATCTTTCATCAAACAACATTTACCCTATATATGTCTTTATCATTTTAGCTCTTAAAGTTGATTGTTAACTCTTTAATGAAATTCAAAAGATCACTTTCCCAAATCTTCGTTCTACCTTGACCAAAGATTTTCTTGCCTTAAAACATGTTAAGAAGCAATGAGATATTCTCCTTAAAATCACTTAGGGCCGGTGATATATCCTTTATTTATCATTCTTTTATCTTCATGTGCTTTATCTTATACCCAATATCCTCTCATTGTACATCTTTGGCTAGGACTACATAAGATTGCATCAAATTATAGATATCCACACATAAAATAACTCGATTATGTTTCTATACACACTTAAGGAAACTACCCAATGGAGTTCTCACGATGGGTAATGTTTAGTGAATTTATTCATTTAATAGGCATCCACATGATTGTTTAAGTATCCCGTACTTCGATTTATGAAACAAATTGCTTACTCCATAAGAAAGAAACGTAACATGTGTTGGGGTCTTGACTTTCAATATCCTATTTGCAGAAAGTATTGATTAAGAACAATTTATGGATGATGCTTTAATGCAATAAGGATTTCATAATTATAACACTTTATAATTTCTTTTGTAAGGTATTTTTTTGTAAGTAAATAACATTAATTGTATAAACTCATAAATAAAGAATACCATTTATTAAACATAATGCATATATCGATTTCAATGTAGCTATACATCCAAGTCGATTGGCTTCTAGGGAACATATCTTGTTTGGATTGTCTTTGGATTGTTGTGAGACGTTGGTTCCTTTACTTGCACAATGGCTCCATTGTTGTCGGAATATAGGGATATTGGTTCAATAATGCTAAGAATATTTCACCAAATTAGTGATGAACATCTTAATCCAAATTGTCTCTTTGCACCTCAAATGTTGAGATCTATTCAGCTTTTGTTTTAAATTCCATAATTGTTTCTTATTTGGAACTCTTCCAACCAATTGCACCGCCATTTAGAGTGAATATATATGTATATCCACCTTGCAATCAGTTACCATCTGTGTTAAATTGAAAGTAAGCATCACTGTAACCCCTTACTTAAAGTTCAACACCTTCATGAACCAAAAGGATTTTTTTAGTTCTTCTTAAGTACTTAAGAATGTTCTTCATTGTTATCCATTGACATTCACTTGTATTATTTTGGTATCTACTCGTGACACTTAGAGTATAAGATACATACGGCCTTGTACATAACATTGCATACATGATGGATCCAATTATTATGACATATGAACTCTTACCTATTTTATTTATTTCTTCTTGTGTCATAAGACACATGTCCTTTAATATATATATATATATATATATATATATATATATATATATATATGTGTCATGTGGCATAGGCTAGTATCCCTCTTGGTTTCCTTCACACTAAACCTCTTTAGCATCTTATCTTTGTATATGGTTAAGGAAAGTCCAATCAATCTCCTAGATCTATCTCTGCAGATCTTAATTCTAAGAAAATAAACTGCTTCTCTCAAATTCTTCATGGATTCTTGGATAGCCAAAATTTGACAAATTATAGCATAGGTACATTGTTTCTTATGAGCAATATGTCATTGTTAGCTTTATTAGTTTTAAAGTGATTATAGCTTTGAAATAATAAAAATGATCAAAATTGCTTGAATGAGTTTTGAACTTGTTTAAATGAGTTTTAAACTTCAATTATTCATGTTAAAAACTCTTTTGCCTTTGCTTTTGACTTATCCAAGTGTTTTGGCATCAAATTGGGTTTAAGAAAAAAGTATTTTCTATGTTTTAAGCTGCACATATGGGGATACCTTCCTTAAAGGTATCAATATCTTAAAGGTAGTGACAATGGCAATGGCGATGTTGAGGGATGCACCGATTTAGCACCATAGTGGCCAAATCTGACTACATGATGCTCCAGATCGGTGTTCCATTACACCAACCACATCTCTAATGGCCAACCAACGAAGAAGAAGGAAGGAAAAAAAATTTTAAATAAAAAATTATATTTTTAATTATAAATTATAAAAAATAATATTTTAATCATAATAATATTTAAATTATAAATAAAATATTAATATTTAAATTATTAAATTTTTAATGAAAATTATAAATTAACAAAAATGAAAAATACAAATAAAGAAAAAATAGAAAAGTATACTAATATTTTAATAATGAATTATTAAATTATTGAAATTTTAAAGCTTTAATGAAAATGAAAATTGAATGATCAAAAATGAAAAATTTTGCTTAATTTTGTATTTTGGCATAAATTTTATTAAATTATATAAAAGGGTATTTTTGTTTTTGATGAAATAAATTTTATCACAATAAAGAGTAGTCTTGTTATTTTATTATTTATTCTTTAGTTATTTCAAAGTTATTGTTACCAACCAAATATTAAAATAAATCATAATAGCAATTTCTGCCTTATTCAATTCCATTTATATCTTATTCTATTCTTACGGAATAACTATTCATTTTTACAAACTAATCATGATGCCAATGGATGAGTAATTGAAAATTTAAGCAAAAGACAAGATGCGTATAATTCTCTTAACTAGAAACTGTTCTTCTAGGGAAGCAAAAGCCAAGATGAAAATAATTCTGTGGACTGGAAATTGATATTATAGGTAATCAATATTAGTCTATAATTACTAAGAAATTGTTATGTCGAGCATGTGTAATAAGCTTTCCTTTGTTCATTTGATGATAAGTTGACACGTTTTACCATTAGCAGCATCATTCATTTTGGGGGCTTGAAAATTAAAAAAGTAAAATACCTCCACCCTCTAAGTTGTAGTCAAAATTCTGAATGAGTCTATTAGTTTTCAAAATAAACACTCCGCCACAAAAATACAAATATCATTAATAGAGATTAAGAAAAGACTAAAATGCCTTTTCTTTTTTTATTAATTTTAAAAGTTATTATCATTTTTTAAAAATTAAAAAAAAAAAGAGCACCAATCAGTGCTTCCTAACTCCCCAAGAAAGGGGGCACTAGGGGGAGCTTTTTTTTATTAATAAAAAACTAAAAAATAATAAAATTATATCATAGTAATTCTAAAAATTAATCAAGGGTAAAATTATCTTTTTACCCTTGCTACATTAGCAAGTTGACGGAAATACTAATGGTTGGACCTTACGTGTCCAACAAAAATATTTTTTTGGACGAAGTGTCCATTTCGAAAACTAATGGACCTTTGTATAATTTTGATCAAAACTTAGAAGAACAAGAGTATTTTACCCAAACTAAAAAGAAGGAAAGGGGAGGGAAGAAAATTCATTTTGAGAAAAGGGAAAGGTGTCTTATCATGGAGCTGAAGAAAATTCATAAACTTGATTACATTGATCATCCTTCTCAATCAATTAAATGATTTTTTTTTTCTGAAAAGTGAATTTTATTTCTCCATCACTGATAATGCCACGGTAAATCTTTAGCTTAATTGATAAAAAAATTTAGTAGCATAAAGAACCTAGTTAGGGCAAATCCATTATACAATTACAAAAGAATCACTACTCAACAAGTAGTTAGCAATGGAATCATTGACAACCGATTAAATGATTAACAACAGAAATACATATGGCTAGCCCCCACTTCCAAGCCAAGATTGAAGGAGGGATGAAACATGGAGGCATTTGTGGATTTGGGAGTCTATTTCATACATGTGGATTTTTGTGGTCTTTTGGACAATCTATAGTTCTTATGTGACTTTTGAGGACAGGGTGTGAATGAGGTTGTTCCCTTCTCATACTGAGGAGAGAATTTCTAATTTTCTTTGATTGTATTAATGAAATGCCTTGGCTTATCAAACAAAAAAAAAATTATGGATATAGCAAAATCAACTAGAACACCCATCTGTCACGTGGTGGTTCTTTCGACCACCCAACCATGCGACCTTAGATTCAACCCTTAGCTCAGTTCTAGAACCTAAGTCAGCCTAAGATATGCCTATCAACTGATCTTCAAGGTCACGAGGACTAAGAAGCACGTAATATGCAATATGCAATGCAAGCACACCCACCTTAACACTAGGCTCCAGCCCAGCAAACACTTAGCACACACAAACAAAGCAGCACGAAGCTTTCAGTCAGCAGGCTCACAGCACACCCACACAACAACACAAGGTTTCTAGTCAGCAAGCAAGCACACACACAGCAACACTAAGCCTTAGGCCAATAAACAAGCATGCAGCAGAAGATTGAAGAAAAAAAGAGGAAAAAAGAGACCTAGAGAGTATTTGAGAGTGAAAAACTTGTATTCCTTAAGTCATCAGTTGTACAAATAATTTACAAGAGCTATATATAGTCAAAATTCCCCCTAAGATTCAAAATGGCTTAACAAGATAGTTTTAGGCAAGACATTTCAAATTCAGGCAGTTCAGGCCATTACAAGGGCTACAGTGGTGGGCTGGTTTGGTTTGTGGGTAGTCTGTCTTGTCTGGGTAGCCCATAGGTAGTCTGCCTGGGCGCTATGCAAGCTGGCTCGCCCAAGGGCCAGAGTTGTGCGCTCCTATTAGGTAGCTTGCATCTGTCTCACGCTACCAAGCAGGGGTTCTCTCTCAGCAATACTCCCTCATATGCCGGCACTCCTAAACACCCTAGGACGTCCTCTAATGCTCTGAACTACGGTCTATGACACCCACCCCCACCTAAGTTGGCAGCGTCCTCGCTGCCATGTGGAAGGTGTCGATTTGATCTTGGAACTGCCATAAGTCTTCCGTAAACTCCCAACTAGCTTCACTCTCAAGCAGTCCCTTCCACTTCACAAGGTACTGATGTTAGGGCATTTAGTGTTATCGTCTGAGTACCCTATCAGCCAACACCTCTTCAACCTCTCTATCATATGTTGCCTTTATGCAAGCCTTTGTTCTTCAAGACCAAATGCAACTTGACCATCATCATATCCCCCACGCTGAAGTGAGCCTCCCGTCTAATCTGATCTGCCCACTTCTTTGCCCTCTTGGCAGCCTGGTGGAGATAAGCCTGAGCTAAGTCACGTTGCTCTTCCCAGCCCTTGGCAGTTTTGTAGGCAGTTGGTGCTAGACCGGTATAGCCTATAGCAATAGCACTGGGCATGTGCGGCTACTACCCTATCACAACCTCAAACAGACTCTGGCCAGTAAACTCACTACATTACAGGTTATGCGAAAACTGGCCATGTCGAGCCACCTTGGCTAGTTGATCTGTGTGCCCCGCATGAAGTGCCTCAAATAGAGTTCCAATAGGGCATTCAATCGTTCTGTCTACCCATTAGTCTACGGGTGGTTACGGTGGAAAAATAATGTTCTGACCCTAGTAATCTAAACAACTATGTCTAAAACTTCCCGATGAACTAGCTATCCCCATCACTGATTATAGTTTGTGGCACCCCTTAATACTTCACTACATGTTTCAAGAACAGCTTGGCAGCTTCTTATGCAAGACATTCTTTCATAGTCAGTATGAAGGTAGTGTACTTACAAAACCTGTCTACCACCACCAAAATATTGTTGAACTCATCAGCCTTAGGTAACCCCATGATGAAATCCATACTTACACTATCCCAAGGTTTCTCTAGGACTAGCAATGGGTTGAGTAGTCCTCTAAGCCTTTGCTATTTAACCTTGTCTTGCTGGCACACTAAGTAAGTTCGGATGTAGCCTTCAACATCATCCTCTATTCTAGGCCAGTAGTAGTCGGCACTTAGTAATGCTAGAGTCCGGTTTACCCCTAGATACCCTGCCCAGCGATTGTCATGGCACTCCTTCAGCAGTAGTTTCCGCAAGCCCCTGTGCTATGGCACATAGAGTCTATTGCCCTAAACTAACCCGTCACTCACCCAAAACTGTTTGGTCTTGCCTGCCTTGGAATGCTTCAATATAGACTATGCGGTAGGGTCGTGTGTCATGCCTTCCCGGATGAGCTACAACAGTTTTGCTCACACCTCACTGATGGCAGCTAGTGTGGCCTTCCGACTCAATGCAATAGCCACTAAATTAGCCCTGCTCGGCTTATATTCCAGCACATAGTCAAATTTGGCTAAGAAGTCCTGCCATCTGGCCTACTTCGGGCTTAACTTTTTCTGACTTTGGAAGTAAAACGTGGCCACATTATAGATCCAAACCACAAACTGAGCCCCTAGCAAATAATGCCTCCATGTTCATAAGCAATGGACCACTGCCAACATCTTCTTCTTCTGAACTGTATACCGCAGCTCGGTATCATTCAGCGTTCGACTCTCATAAGCAATAGGCTACCCAGCTTGCATTAGTACCACTCCGATGGCAAAGTCGCTGGCATCTATGTGCACCTCATACGATAGTGCATGGTCCGGTAACCCCAGTATCAGTTGCTCACACACTACTCGTTTTAACTAATCAAAAGTCTGCTGGCTCACTGAATCCCATACCCACACTTTACCTTTCTTCAGTATGTTTGTAAGTGGTGCGACGATGGCCAAATGTCCCCCAATGAACCTTCTATAGTAGTTGACCAACCCTAAGAAAGACCTCAACTCTTTCACCTTGGTGGGTAGCTCCTACTCTTGGATAGCACTAACCTTTGACGGGTCCATCTGGATCTTCCCATCCCCCACAATGTGCCTTAGAAATGGCACCTCATACAACTTGAAACAGCACTTTTCCTTTTTAACATACAACTCATGCTGTCTAAGAGCTTCAAAAACCAATCTCAAGTGTTCAACATGGTCATGCAAAGTATGCTTATAGACAACAATATCATCAAGGTAAACTACTACAAATTTATCAAGAAACAGTTGTAGTACCTTGTTCATCAAAGTGCAAAACGTTGTTGAGCCATTCGTTAATCCGAACGACATAACTAAGAACTCATAGGATCAATACTGAGTGACACAAGCAATTTTAGCTATATCCCTTGTCGCTACCCTAACTTGGTAATATCCGAACCGCAAATCCAGTTTAGAGAACCAACTAGCATTGCCCAACTAATACAATAAATCAGCTATGAGTGGAATGAGGTATTTGTTCTTGACCGTCAGCTTGTTCAAAGCTCTATAGTCAATGCATAGCCGTAATGAACCATTATGCTTCTTTTGGAACAAAATCGAGGCATTGAAAGGTGACTTAGATTGCCTAATGAACCCAGCATCGATAAGCTCTTTAAGCTGTTTTCTTAATTTTGCCAACTCGGGAAGGACCATCCTATACGATGCTCTAGCGGGTGGTTATGCCCTTGGCACCAGCTCTATATGATGGTCAACTTCACGGATGGGAGGTAAGTGGCTCGACAGCTTAGGAGGCATCACATCCCGAAACTCCTCCAACACCTCAAGCACTTCTAACGAAGCCTCAATCACACTACCTGAGGTATCCTTCAGGCTCAACACAATAGCAAATGTCTACTCGCCCTTGCCCACGCCTCTAGCCAATTACATGGTAAACGACATCTTGGTCGGTTCGGTGTGCCCTCGTTTGATCGGCACTACACACTGCCCCCTTGGGTCCAAGATACATATACAGTCATTGTGCGGCACGAGCATGGCCTAAATTTTGTCTAAAAATCTGATCCCATAACTGCCTCATAGTCGTCCATCGGAATCACCTCTATATCTTCAATCCCATGACATTGTCTTAGTTGCACATCTATCCCATTAGCAATTCCCTTAGTGCACACCCTTTTAGAGTTTACGATCTTAACCCAACCTCCGACACTGTCAGCCTTGATGCCTAACATAGCGACACCTTGTTCAGACACAAATAGGTCGGAAACACCCATGTCTACTAAAGCCTCGACATGTTGACTAGCCATAACCAAATCTGCATACATGAGCCACTTGGCTCAGTTGCCAATCTTATTCACTACTCTCAGTAGCATTAAACCCAACTTAACTGCCTCAACTGGTTATTGTTCCTCCTTCGAGGCAATTGCCACCAACTTTGAGCGCTTAGGGCAATCCTTGACCTAGTGCGGGCTGTCACACAGGAAGCAACTCTTAGCCTTGTCCTCCTTGTTTTCATAATGTTTTCCCTTCCATGTAGACTTGTCTTTCCACCATTGTTGTGGCTTGCCATCACCACTGTCTTTGTCCCTGGGTTGCTTGTCCTTGTCTGCCCAGCCCTTGCCTTTATCCCGCTGCTTGGCTGGTGCAACCTTGTCCTTGTTCGAGCGGGAGTAATCAACCAAACTCTCAGCCACTACCATAGCCCAAGTGAGGTCCTACACCCCATCTCTACAGTTCCTGCTTGGCCCATGGCTTCAAGCAGTCCATGAAGGTAAAAAGAGCCTTTTTTTTTCCCTAGACCACCCACTTGTAAAGCCAGCTCACTGAACTTTTTGACATATTCCGGGATTTCCCCACGTTGTACCAACCTACGCAACTTACCCCTAGCCTCATCCGTGGCATATTTCGTAAACCTAGCAATTTTAGATACAACATGTTACTATGACACGAGAAGACACGGGGTTAAACAGGTTTGGGTTGAATCTTAATGTGTTTCATGTTTAATATGGTCTAACACGTTTAAAACACGAAAATTTTCATATCTTAACGTGTCAAACACGAATAACACGTTTAAAACACATTTATACACGTTTAATTAATCATGTTATTGTGTTTAAACGTATAAACATATTTAATCGTGTTATCGTGTTTAAACATATATACATGACACGTTTATCAACTTGTTAAAAATTAATATCAAAGACTATTTTAGCCTTACTTAAATAATTTTAAACAATTATTTTAATAAGATTTTTAAATTTTGTAAAGATAATAATGTAATTATGCCATGCCCAAACCTTAATTTTAAATTTTGTTTTGTTATATTTGATGTTATTGTTATTTTTTTTGTTATAATTGTTTTTACAATTATTTATTTTAAATTTAAATAATAAAATTATATTTAATTGTAAATATTTTTATGTAATCTTGTTAAACGTGTTAATTGTGTTATTAATCGTGTCGTGTCATATATTGACATGTGTAACAAAAATGTTAATCGTATCATGTCGTGTTACGCGGTTATTAAATGTATATGTGTACATGTTTCAGATTTAAGACAAATAGTATTCATGTCGTGTTCATGTTTAACTTTAACGTGTTTCGTGTCTAATCGTGTCTGACACGTTTAAGATACAAAAACACGAATTGCCAGCTCTAATATTCCGGGTAGAACTGTTTTCGTAACTCACTATGGAAATTGGCCCATGTGAGAACCGGCGCTTTCTTAAGCTATCATCACACCACCTCCTCCATCAAAGCAGTGTTGTATCTCGCAAATACATAGATGTCGCGATGATCTGGTGGTCATCAGTAGCAATACCAGTGGCCTTGAAGAACTGCTCCAACCCCCAGAGAAAGTTATCAATTTCCTTGGCATCCCTCCGATCGCAGAAATCTCTCGACTTAAGCACTTCAAGCCTCACCTCTAGTTGTGTGGCAGCCCCCTAGCCACCCTCGGTTCTTGTCGTGCAGACTTCTGCACTCAATTCCTCCATTTCACGCCTCAAGATATCCAACACGTTCTCAAGCTGAGCGTTTCTCTCTGTCATAGTCTCAAGGGTCTCCCTCACCACTTCTTGGACCTCCCCTTTGAGCTCCTCATCCTGAGCATTGAGCTCATCCATGTGCTCCTCCTACACATCAAGGCGAACTAGCATCTCGCCTACTGTCGCTTCCACCCTGGACAACTTAGCGTCGAGAGCAGAAATAAAGTCTTGGGAGGTAGACTTACCCCTCCGACCGGCACGAGTTTCCCTTCCCTCGAGCACTGGGTCTAGCAAGCTTGACCCACTAGTAGTCATTTTTTTCACCTCAGATCACCTTCTAGAAAGCTTGCAAACTATGGCTTGCAATCTGATCGCAATTAACCCAACAACTAACTGTCTAGCAACTGATTGCAACTGCTTTGATACCACCTATCACGTGGTGGTTCTTTAGACCACCCAACAGTGTTGTCTTAGATTCATCCCTTAACTCGGTTCCGAAACTCAAGTCAACCTAAGATATGCCTACTAGCTAATCTTCAAGGTCACTAGGATCAATAAGCACACAATATGCAATATGCAATGCAAGCACACCTACTTTAACACTAGGCTCCAGCCCAACAAGCACTCAACACACACACACACAACAGCACAAGGCTTCTGGTCAGCAGGCTCACAACACACCCACACAACAGCACAAGGTTTTGGTCAGCAAGCAAGCGCACACACACACAACAGCACTAAGCCTTAGGCCATCAAACAAGCATGCAGCAGAAGATTGAAGAAAAGAAAGGAGAAAAGAGAACTAGAGAGTATTTGAGAGTGAAAAACTTGTATTCATTAAGTCATTAGCTGTATAAATAATTAACAAGAGCTATTTATAATCAAAATTTCCCCCAAGATTCATAATGACTGGACAAGACAATTTTAGGCGAAACATTTCAAATTCAGGTAGTTCAAGCCATTACAGGGGCTACAGTGGTGAGCTGGTCTGATTTCTAGGCAGTCTAGCTCGTCTGGGCTGCCCATAGGTAATCTGCTTGAGCACTGTGCAAGCTGGCTCACCCAGGGGCCAGTGTTACGCACTCCTGCTATGCAGCTTGCATCTGTTTCGCGCTACCAAGCGAGGGTTCTCTCCCAACAATACTTCCTCATATGCCGACACTCCAAAACACCCTAAGACCTCCTCTAATGCGTTGAACTGCAATCTATGACACATCCACATGCTTGGACCTTTGAACCACTTGGAAAATGTCAACCGAAATTGCATTTGACCAAGCAACTGTTTGCCAACATTGGGAAGGTCAAGGTCTAAAGCCAAAATCCCCCTACTCCCCTAGACTTCTCAATGTAAAACATTCCAAAAAATCTTTTTCAGATTAACGCTACCTTAATTTTTAACCCAACTTATATAACGTGAAACTGATTTGTAAAACACAGCTTCCAACACATTATTCATTTGTCAGTTGTTCCAACATATAAAACAAAAATAAAAACTAAAAGTAGCCAAGAAAAAGGAAAAACTAGCGATGTTGCACAGATTGCGCATCCTCTTTATCAGCCTCCTCGCCCT
Organism: Theobroma cacao; assembly: GCF_000208745.1. Taxonomy (NCBI): domain Eukaryota; kingdom Viridiplantae; phylum Streptophyta; class Magnoliopsida; order Malvales; family Malvaceae; genus Theobroma; species Theobroma cacao. The sequence continues at coordinate 16,109,777 of NC_030853.1, read as the reverse complement.
TTTGCAAAGTGGCTGAAGTGTTTGAAGCAGAGTTTTCTGCTGTTACAGCACCACTGTCACCATCCTGGTTCTTAAGGAGAGCTGAGAATGATAATGGATTGTACGTGGAGCTTGCCTTTTGAAGGCCACGTATTGCTTTCATTGCTGCCAGAGTACTACGATATATATCCAAGGTTCCCTCTCCCAGAGTTGATGAAGCATCCAGCGAATGATTTGCAGTGTTATTTGATGGTGAATTCGGTTCTCCTTGTGTGGTAGATTCAATGACTTCTGCTTCCAGTGGAAAGAGAAGCTCAAGATTTGCCTCACACTCATGGACTAGCCTTGTAAGAGATTCTGTCGTGAAGAAAGGCTGGCGAAGGACAAGTTGGGTGAACTGTAGTCGCAACAGTCCCCCTGTTCGTTTATCATACTTCTTTAAAATTTTAACAAGCCCTATTAAGCAGAAATGTAGAAATGGTTTAGAAACTGACAGATCCATATAGTAGAAAGAAATTGATGATGTAACCACTATACCTGCAAAATTGAGGGAACTGTAATTTTTGAGAAGCACCATCTCCCCATGAATTATGACAAGATCCTTGCGAATATCCATCATTTCTTCACTAAATTCACTCTCCGATGTAATAACTCCACCCTTTCCACTGCTCTCCTTAATTTGTTCAATTCTCTCCTTCAGCTCCTGTTATACAGTTATAGTTGAACTAAAAAATTACAAAATAAAACATTAATGAGCATCCGCATAACTCTACACTGAACAGTCCATGCCTCCAATGAAGGGGATTATTATACTCGGCATCTAAAAGGCATACAGAACAATGCTTATACAAATTCATATTCTCAAGCACCAGAACCTAAACCAAAAGAACTCAATAAACTACTTAGAAACAATTACAGAAGATCACTGATTTTTATATACTAGATCACAGACTTCAAACCCTTGTTTTGGTGCGATAAATGACAACTACAACATAGAAGGAAAAACCACATTCTGATTAAAAGAAAATTAAAACAGATCTAAACGATTTACTGGCGATTTACACTTCAGGAATAAGAAGACCATGATGAGGGTGGGGATGAAAGAAGTGCTTATTGAGTTAAAATCGGTTCGATAAGCAGGTAGAGCCACCTTAAATAACAAAAGATGAACTTGAGGTCAAGGCATATCAAGCACAATGACCAATTCAGGTTTCTTTAATGACTTGAGTAGATTTCAGAGGACTAAATCACTTTAGAATCATTGTGAGAGACGATGTTACCTATGTAAACTGCTCATGAAACACAATATTAAACTGTTATAAGAGTAACAACATTTTAAGACATCTGTATAATGATGAGATACCAATAATATTCCTGTCCTATCAGCTTAACAGAAGGTGAATACTCAAATTATAGATAGGTTACAAAAACTTATGTCAGAACTCAGATGCAAGCAACATCATTTAGTTATAAACTCCCAGAGATATCTGATTCACACTATCCAGCACTGATTCCTGATGCCATATTACTTGAAAATTTTAAAGCTCGCATTAAGTTTCATCATTCATGAACAATTTCTTTATAAATTGCATGCCAAAATAGGAACTTTTGAGCACAAATTCAAAAGACAAGTATATCACAGAGGAACCAAGGGCATTGAAACATTGTCTTGGAAGTTATAACTCTCATATCCTCACTATTTTACCTATACCAACAATCAGGGTTTCTCAACTCTCATTGACACTTCAAACTTGCTTCCACTACCGTAGTATTGCACTTCCTAAATTTTCAGAAACTTAACAATCTATAAAGCAAAAAAAAAAAAAACTTAACTGCTGCAAGTTTACTTAATTTTCGCTTCATGTCATCTAGAGGCAAAATTTAACTTCATTCTCATAATAATCCAAAAAAAAAAAGCCCAAAAGAAAAACTCCCCATTGAATGGAAAAATTAAGAAAACCCCAATAACTCATTTCCTCATTCGCAATACGAAATGTCACGGCTACCCAAAAAAGGTGAAGATAAAAGAGAGAGTAAAAAGGGAAGAACCTGAAAGCGAATAACGAAATCTTCTTCTTTATCAACATAAAAATCATTGAACTTTTCAAGCTCTTCATTCAGAATTCTCACAAACCAATCTTGCAAATCAACCGGAGGCTGTTGATGATCATGATCAACGGTCGTAACAGCAGTGTTGGTGGTGTCAGCAAATACGGGTCGTTGATCATGTGGGAGATGAGGATCAAGGGTCGGGGTTTGAGGAAGGTTTTTAAGGAGTTTCTTCAAGGGTTTGTAGCATAGGAACTTGTCCCTCCACTCGGGTAGAGTCTCCTCTAGATGGGCCTTGAACTCTTTGCCGAATTTCATTGAAAACTGGATTTTTTTTTTTTTTTTTGGGTTTGTTTGGACAATCACGATGAAGATATTCTTTGGGTTTTAGTATGCTTGGTTTCAAGTGAAGTAGAGGGGTGAGAAAATGAGAAAGGGGAGGGAATCTTGAAGGGTAAGCAGGAATTTGGAATCTCATAATGGAAAATGGATAAAGATGACGATAAATAAATAAAAATAGTAAATACTTACTAAATTGGCTTCTAATTCTAAATATCAAGTCGTCTTTTTCTTTGCATTTTTGCCAATTTTTTTATTACAAAGAAAAAAGGGAAACCTTTAGGATTTTAAGTTTTCTTTTGAGCTTGTTTGTTTGTTTGTTTGTTAAAAGTTCAAGACAAATGTCAGGCATCAAGCACCAACACACTCTTTTTTTTTTTCTCTTTAATTTCTTTCATTTTCNATATTTAATGGTTAGAAATGTTGGAGAGAGAATGGGACGATTTAGAGCTAAAAAGTTCAAGACAAATGTCAGGCATCAAGCACCAACACACTCTTTTTTTTTTTCTCTTTAATTTCTTTCATTTACCATTATTATTATTATTATTATAATTATTATTTGCAGGCCAAACATGATTAACAAAAGTTTTCTTAAAAAATAAATTGTTGTTCTTTTCCTTGGTTTTTTTTATTATCTCTATAAAAAATGAGCGGGTGTCACTTTCTTGATTACCTTGGGTCCTTTGCTAAGAACATTTTCTTGAATTTTACCACTTGGTTTGACTTGAATAACTTAGTTGGAATTTGACTCAACCAATTCATTTTGCAAAGCCAGACAGTTGGAGCAACACCAATACCATGAACTGAAATTCCTCCTTGAGCTTGCTTTTTCTTTTTCAGTTTTGATTACTTCATCAAAATCCGCATCGCATTGAGAACAAGCATTAAATAAAATTGCAAATTATTCAAGAGATCATTACTTCATTCAAGCAATGAGCTGCCCAATTGAAACACAACAGAAAACTTTGGAGATCAATGCCAATTGAAACACCAAAATAACTTGACCAGACCACAAGGTTTGTAACTAAGAGTCGGAAAATTTATATATAAGGGCAGGGAATGCACGCCTTTATATGGTTTCCAGGGCCTGGAGTATATCAGCCTTCAAATCTTCGAAGTCTTCAACTCCAAAGCTAAATCGGACCAAGTTATCCTCGATTCCATACTTACGCCTCTCAGCTTGAGTAAGATCCCTGTTTCATAACGCACAAAATGATTACTGCAGTTTCAGAACCATCCCCCAAACAACAACATACTGTCACTGCTAACCATGATAATAATTTGGATCTACCCATTTTTTTACTACTATAACAGTAGCAAAGCTTATAGTGCATTAGATATATAGGGTCAATTATGTTCTTATTGCTTTATATGTCATGCATCTTTCTCTAAATCCCCTACTGTTACTGCATTTTTCTCTCCTCGATCTCAATCTATCAACAAGCACCCCATGCATTTGACTCATTAATTGATGCATGATCCCTTGCTTAAAAGAGTAAATACAGAGCTCAAATCCCCTTCCCCCAAATCCAAACAATAAAAACTCAGTCCAAAGGTTGAGCTGTTGCCTAGACAGATAAACGCAAGCAGTGCGGAACACAAGTATAGAGAAATAATGCCATACCAATAGGACATTATAGCTGGCTGATCCACAATGCTTTCACATCCACCAAAGGATGGGGCAATGTATGGTATCTTCAATGCATCAACAAACTTGATGGTGGTCATCAAATCTCCATCCACCTGAATGATTTAGAAGATGTTAATTTTGAGCAATTTTTGCATGAATTACACCAAATGGAACAACACAGATTAAAGATGAATTTCCAGTTACAAGGTTAAAGTAGTTAAATAATACCAACCTCAAAACTGACCACACCACCAAAGCCGGTCATTTGCAGCTTGGCAATTTCATGTTCAGGATGACTTGGCAAGCCCGGATAATAGACGCGTTTCACCTACCATTGACATTTAATACGCCAAAAGATTACGAAAATAAGGCCAAAGTTAGAAAAAGTAAGAAATGATAAATCAAATGAATTCTGAATGGTTTCAAAATATGACGACATCAAAAGCTTGATGAAGGTCACTCGACCAGTAATCCCATGCAAATACAACATATGATACCAACAATCGAGGAAATATTCCCAGCGGGAACCAGATGCACTATCAGATTCTTTGAAAATAAACCAGATTCCTCTCCAGGAAGTTCAAGACATGCATAGGGATGACACCAAATGTTGGGAACAACCAAATAATGGAAAGAATTGTTCATTGAGACACTAAAATCCAACAGCACCCAACTTAACTCACATGCACACTTTAAATTGATTTCAGTATTCCCATCCCTTTTTTATTTAGTTTACCATGTTCCGGTTCTTAAATTGAGTTGCATTAAATGAAACATACATAAACAAGAATAGAATAAGGGAATGTCAGTTGTACCCTAGGATGAGCCTCTAAAACTTTGGCCATCTTCAATGCTGTTGAATTCTGTTGCTGTACACGAAGATGCAGTGTCTTCATGCCTCTGATGATCAGGTACGCAGCATTCTGTTAAACATAGAAACAACATATTACTTTGTGAACCATGCAACTTACAATGGAGAAAAATTAGGGCGCAAATCTTCAGAAAAGTAAGGTGGAAGTCATTAAAACATCATTCTTGAAACAAAAAAACACATTCTTCTTAGACAAGAAGTTCAACTAATACCACCTAACGATATAGTCCTCTTAACTGATTAGAATTACCAAATAAATCTACTCAAGGCAGACAAACAAATACATACAGTTTGAGATGAAATACACCATGAAACTGCTTAATCAAGATTCAGGACAACTAACCGGGTTGAGAGTACCGCCCAAAATATGATGCAAAGTACGAATTTCAGTAATCAACTTCTCAGAACCACTAACACAACCAGCCAGAACCTGTAGCAAGAAGAATTACCCTAGTTTATTGCTTGAATTAATGATAATGCACACATGAAAGGAGAACTTATTTCAAACTGACTAGACTAACAAGAGCAAGTGCTTACATCATTGTGGCCCCCAATGAATTTTGTTGCAGAGTGCAAAACAAGATCAGCACCAAGGGCCAGCACCTTCTGGTTAAGAGGTGTAGCAAAGGTACCATCAATGCAGACAAGTACTCCTTTGCTGTGACACAGCTTTGAAACTTTTTCTATGTCAACACATCTGAGGAACGGATTTGTTGGAGACTCAGTAAAGAAAAGAGAAACCTGTATGGAATCATAATGCACTTTCAACTCAGGATGAACTGTCATTTCCAAAATAAACATAAAAAAATAAATCTAGCAGAACAATGGAACCACTTTCTACGCTACTGACTTTATTCTTGTTCAGTGCAGCCTCCAAGCCATCCACATCTGCAGGGTCAATAACAGTAGCCTGCACATTGGATGACAACCAAAACTCAATTAGAAAATAACACCAAATTTTCAAGATATTGCAACACGTATAACACTAGAAATATAAACATTTAAGCAAGGCAAGCATTGGAACTTGCTACAAGCAGCATTCGATTATTATCGCAACTGCACTTCCCATTTATAACAAAAGGAAACCCAATAAATAATGGGGACAGGTGTAAACTTTTGCTCTAAAAACTATCTTACTGTAGGTGCACCAATATTATTGTTAGAAATTATTTAGGGTGATCAAATCACCTAGGTAATCTTATCATTATGGTGATTAGATCACCATAGAAAATTATACAAAACCCTACCAAAAGATTAACAATAATAAATTTGAAGCCATACTGAGATTCCCATTTTAGGCAGAATTGTCTCGATGAATATCCTAGTCTTCCGGTAGCAATCTGTTGTTGTCACAATATGCCCACCAGCAGGAACCAATGTCATCAGCATGACTGTGCTAACGCACATTCCAGATGCCACAATTAGGGTCGATTCAGCACCCTCAAGTGCACTGAAACAAAGAAAGATCAGCTTAAAAATGTTTCAACAACAAAGATTCGAGACACAAGCAAAAGCCATTTAATTTAACAAAAAAGACTATTAAAAATGAGAAAAAAAGAGAGACAACCGGACCTTATCTTCTCTTCTGCAACCACTGTCGTCGGATTTCCATACCGTCCATATTCAAAACTTTTATGGCGTTTCTCCTATGACAAGATCACACAAATGTTAATGCAATATAATCTCCAGGTCAACCATCAAATGCTTTTAAGACATTTCATTACTTCATCACTCCTTATAAGAATAATAAAAATAAGACATCTTTCAGATTGTATTTTGGCAAACACTAACAAGGTGATATTTCATGCACCAAAAAAAAAAAAAGGTGACATTTCATCTTTGACTCTGACTATGGCGATTTAACATATAATGAACCAAGATATTTATTTCAATAGAAACCTTGAGAAGTAAACCATTAAATCAATGCAAACATTAACTATGAAGACAACCGATTCATTAAGGCTCTTATTATTATTATACCTTGAAGTCAATAAGCTCCTGAGTTTTCTTAAAGAAGTAAGCAGAAGTATTAACCACTGGAGTAGTAATTGCATCAGTAACTATACCCCGACCTAATCTTTCACCTGCAGGAAAAAAAAAAAAAGATAGCGCAAAATCCATTAAGTTTTTAATTATTAAACAAATAATAAGAAAAGGCTTCATAATCTTATTTTCCATGTAAATGTAAGGATTAATGACAGAAAATAACGTATTTTTAGGAAATTATAATTAAATCATTACTAATTAATCATCAAATCTGGATAAAACGAATCTTAAATTATATCCACATATTACTGTAATTTTTAAATTATTAATTATCTCCTAAACATAAATCCATAAAAACCACAAATATCGCTATCCTTTCCTTTCCTTCAAAATAGAAACTTTTTAAAAGAAAACATAAATAAATAAAATAATTCGATGGAATTAAAAATTAAAATTAATTAGTTTATTTACCAGCATGAACCGCGATGCTCCCATCGGAGCTCAAAAAGGATGTCGTTGAATTATCTGAACCCCCAATCTGTACACTACCGTTGTCATTACAACCTTGTACAACCGCCACGTCATCAGAAACGTGGACGGTGGCGGCTGTGGCTGCCTGAGCAGCAGCCGCCGCTGAGGAAGGGGAACCTGAGGCGGGACTGTTCGACCACGAAGCCGCGACTATTTGCGCAACACCGATGTTGCTACAGTTGCGGCGAGCCTTGATGCTGAGCTGGCGAACGAAGTTTGGCGGGAAACGAAAGATCAGAGACGACAAACCCCCGCCGCCGATTCCTCCAGTACAAAATGATGCCGCCGTTACCCGTCGGCTGGGCCGAACCCGAGGCTTGTCGCCGATCGGTGCACCGGAGAAATCGGGATCGGAACGGCACTCGAATGAAGAATAAGCATTAAAAACCCAAGGAGGACACGAACAGGAGGATACGGCCATTTTTAACGCAAAAACGACACCTTTTCAGCTCTCTCCTCTCTCTCTCTCTCTTTTTCTGGGCCTTCTCTGAAATGCGAAGAGGCTCCCGTGTCCGCCTTCGCTGGCCTCTAACTGAATAAATACGCGAATTCGATTGTCGTTTTGTGGAATTTTTAAGTTGTTGGAGCGGTGATCTTTTTAACTAGGGTTAGGTTTCTGTGGAGTTCAGTTTTGCTTACGTGGCAGATATAGACTGGTTGGAAATTTTTTGCTTGGGTGGAGCGAGGCGTGTTTTCCTTGTCCTTTTCATTTCCTTTTTTGGAGTATATCCCCACCCTACCCCGGAGTTTTTGGGCGTTTGAGATAGAAAGACTCGAAAGTTGAAAGTTGCTCCGTGTTTTCTACAATTAGATAGATAGGATTTCAAATTATGCCGGACTACAAAGGATGCTCTCCTAAATCAAAAAGATATATGTTATCTCATAATCATGTACATCTATGAAATTAGTGTTGATGAGGGATCTTTATAAGATTAGGATGAAAGATTAGTTTAATAAAATGTATAATAAATTAAAGACATAATATTTAAAAAAGTTTTTAAATTATTCATAAAATTTTAAATAAATTATTATTTTTTATTATATTTAATTAAATTTTCATATTTTTACTTTGAATCAAATAAGTCTCTACTAACTATCTTTAGTTAAAACATATGTTATTTTGTACATTGATATATCATAATAGATGATGATATGATATGCTAATGTGACATGATAACGAAATTATATGATATTTTTACTCTTAACCTAAATACCATATTAGCGTCATGTGGATATAAAAATTATAAGTGGTGTTTAGACTAATGATAATTGATTAATCGTTAATTATAAGAGTCTATTTGACTTAAATTAAAAATATAAAAATTTAATTAAAATAAAAGACGAAGAATTTATTTAAATTTTTTCACATAATTTAAAATTTTTTTCAATAATTTAAAATTTTTTAAAGTATTATACCTAAGGTAAAATATTTGATTAACTCATTGAACTTAGCATTCATTTTTTTAAGTATATATGTGTTAAAGCTTAGGTGATGGTCCTAAAGAGTATCATTTGTTTGTTAAAAGTGTTGTAATTTTACGAATGAAATTTGTGTATGATATTTATATAAATAAATTGTTTCCATAGAATAAAAAGAATATATAATTTAATAATTGTGAAACAAAATTTGGTAACAAATATGGAAATACACATTAGGATGGGAAATGGATTGTGACATTGTCGGTTATTGCTTATCAGCCCACACAATGTTTCGTAAATGGAACGAAGGAGGGAAGAAGAAGAAATGAGTGTTTCTTTTCTTTTCCGTCTTTTGGTAAGAGGAAACCAAGAGGAAGAAAGGAAAATGGACAAACTTGTATTTTTTTTCCTTCGCAAATCTAATCTTTTCAAATTGAGATGAAATTTTATTTTTACTTAAGTTACTCATTTTATTTAATGTAAAATATCTTTATTTTCTTAATTTTAGTGACAATTTTATATAAATTTATTAATTTTTAAAATATACAACCCCTACTAAAAGAATATATTTAGCGAGATATATAAATTCAAGTGTTAATAAATTATTAATATTTTTATTAATTTAATAACGTGATAATATTGAAAAAAAATTATTTTTATTAATTTTAAAATTATTATACTATATAAATTATAATTTTTTTTATTTAAAAAAATTTTATCCCCTGCCTCTTCGAGCGATCAGGGTGCCATATTCGGCTCTTGCCGGAGAATGCCAAATCCGACTTCCGCTAGATCTGCCTTCCCCTATGCTCCGTAAGAGAGAATGGGTCTGGTAGGGGGGGGGAGGGGCGGGGGGGGTTGTGGGAGGTGCGGTTTCCTAGGTGCGAGATCCACACTGACTCCTCCAGGGAGTGTTAGGGTGGGGGGCTGTACCTCCCTTGGGGAACGCATGGTGGCCAGCCTAGACCACCGTCTACTAGCTTGAAAAAAAAAAAAGAAAATAGTGAGAAAGAAGTAGAAAGAGTAAGTATTTTTATATTTCACACTTGCCCATTAACATTGTTTATGTATTTAGAATAAATTATTTATTTAAAAAATTAATAAATTCAGATAAAAATTATAATTAAAAATAAAAAAATACTGATATTTTACTCTTCTATTATAATCTTACTTTTTTTTTCATCTTTTATATCAAATATGAAGAACTAAAATTAACTTTCTTTCTGCATCCATTTTTTCTCTTTTTTTTTGAAAAGTAAACAAACATGTTAATGTTAATAATTGCTTGTAAGTTGGTCCAAATATTAAATTGTAGGTTGACTTCAATGTCTGAAATTCAATAAAACAATTAATAGGAATAATTGAGTTATAATTAAGATTTCTAAGGCAATAAAAAGTTATAAGGTGATATGCTGTAGCTATTCTATTCGTGGGTTGAATTGCCACGTAGGCTAGCTCCCAAGTTTAGGTTTAAACTTTTAAGAAAATTTGAGCCGATCCAATTTGTGAAATATTATTTTATCATATTAACTATAGGACTTTTTATGAAAAATAATAATAAAAAGGTATTATTTTAATATTATTATAAATCGGTTCAAGCTCGACATAAATCTGATCGAAACCAGTTGAAGTCAGCAACGAAGACCTGTACGCTGAGCCATCAACAAAATCCTAAAAACATTATTAATTAGTACTCAATATTTAATTATAGATTAGAAATAAATTGAATTGCTTCTCAAAAAAAAAAGAAATAAATTGAATTGCTCATTTCATTAAAAAAATAAAAGTAAAATAGAAATAGTTGATATTTGATTCTCAAGTTGTGAAAAAGGAATATTCGGTATTTAGGAAATATGACTGGACAATGTTATGGGGCAAAGTGTAGTCCATATATATACTTCATAAAATTGGTACCATTAATATCACAAGTCATTTTCTTGGCTTTACTCTGTTGGGGTGGTGGCGGGTTCAAAGGATATTGCCAAATTGGGTCCCAAGTACATTTAATTTAATGCTAATACTTTGAGCCCGTCCTTCCAGATTTTAAGTTCTTTTGGGTTAATTAGTCATATAATTTAATTTAATAGATTAATTTTCAATTTATCTATTAAAAATCATTATTAATTATATATATATATCATCATTTGTACGAATCAAATTCACGAAAGACCACCTACTTACGAATTGAACTAACCAGGTCAATAGTCTTAAACATGTATGGACTTGAATTAAGAGTTGAACAAAAATCTCTTCATAGGTTTAGTCAATATATGCCTCCCCTTCATAATGGTTGTCACATACCCAAAAGGAAATCTCATACACTAATAAGAAAATGACTTGTTACCTAATATAGTTGAATATCAATGTAAAGATAACAAAGTTGTGGGTATAGCCGACTCATAACCGCGCTTGTGCACCAAACGTCTTTGGTTCTGTCCTATCAAAACCTTGTTCCTTTTCTTTGGTTTTGACATTTGATTCAAAGCCTAAAAAAAGGCTGAGTTAATCAAGACCGACAAAAGTTATTGGGTTTATGGGACGAGGAGAGCTTTAGTTTCTATTGTGTTAATCAAGACCTAATGGATCTCTATGCTTATCAAAAAATAATTCAATTTAATATAATTATTTCTTGTTCAACAACAGAACTAAGCAAGACAGGAGATAATATTTTCTAATTCCCTCACTCTAGATTCTAGAAATTAAAAAAAAAAAAAAAACCAAGTGGTTAAGCAGTATAGTATAATCTGTTTAAAATAAACAAATAAGTTAACATGTAAATTTTTTTAAACACAAATGCTTCCAGGTGGAGAAGCAAAGTTTTGCTTTTGTCTATACATAAAAGTCAAAATTTCAATTCTTTTAATTCTTGTAATATTATAAATTATTGGTATAATATTTTACAAAAATTTTAATTTATTTAAAAATATGTAAATAAGTCTTTATTCTTTTATTATGTTCAATCAAGCTCTTATATTTTTATTTTGAGTTATAATTAAGAGTTAATTAACTGTTATTAGTCAAATCATTATTTTTTAATGTTTATGTTACGTGATATTAACGTATTATATTGACATATCATAGTGAATAGTGATGTGATATACTATTGTGACATGATGATATAATTATATAATAGTTTTCATCTATCACGTTAATGTCACATAAACACAAAAATGATAAGTTATATTTTGACTACTGATAGTTAGTCAACCGTTAATTATAAAATTTTATTTGATTCAAATAAAAATACATAGACTTGGTTATATTTAATAATTTTTTTTAAATAATTTAAAAACTTTTTAAAACATTATATCTAAATTATTCTTTACTCAATAACGTTTGTATTTGACTAATGACATTTCACAATGTCTAGAACTCAATATTTGTGTTTAAACTTTTAGCTTCTCCTAAAAAAAAAATTATATTGCATTAAAAAAGAAGAGGCGAAAACATAAACAAAATAAAAATATTGAACTAAAAACTACATATATTCAAAGAGAAAGGTGGATGCTGAGTGGATTATCATTGGCAACAACTGTTAATGGGCAACAAGACAAGCTAGTCATTTGAGTTGTACCCTAACAAAACAACAGAGAGTAACAAAAAGGAAAAAGAAAAGAAGATTTGACGGGGCAGAGAAGATCATAAGTTACAATTTTTTCTTCTTGAGTTTCATCATCCATGACCCTCACTCTCAATTATCCCCCAGTAACTTGATTCCTTTTGTGTTACATAACTCATTGTCAAAGTTGCACTTGAAGCTACAATTTATTTCTAGATTTCATTGCAACTTGCAAAACTATATATCTTTCTCTCTCTTTGTAAGAAAGAAAAATAGATCATTAACAAGTTTGCAATTAAATATTTGAATTTTGCTACCGTTTGCACATAAGACAAACTCTATTAGTCAAATGGATAACATGGTAAAAAAAATTTAATATGCACACGATTCTAACTTCTATTGGTTACTTATTGTCACGTCACTTGTTTGATTAACTAAATTGGTAAAGTGTGCTATTAGCTAATGGGACGAAAGATAGAAAATTTAATTGCGAATTTATTTATTTGAACAGCTAAACTGATAAATTCATTGTAGTTCAGATACCAAATGCGTAATTAATTTAAAATTATAATATAATTAATTCATACAAAATTTCGAACCTCAAAATTAACAATTCACAAAATTATAATTTTTTTTAAAAAAACTATTAGTACCCACTATTCCTATTCTCATACCCACACTTAGTTCTCCTTGTTCAATCAGATTGAAGTACAAGAAAGGAAAACTACATTAGACTAATTATTTACTCAAATTAAATACGATTTGGCATCCGAGTATTTGGTTCATTGATTGGTATATTATCCCCCTACCTATAGAACATGGTTCGAAATCTCCATTCTCTAATTATAAAAAAAAAAAAACTAAATACGATTTAGATAAAACAGTTCAGTCTAATTAATTTATTGGGTCAATTGGTCCAAAATGTTTGATGTAATTGATTTTTTGATCAGTTCTCAGTTTTAAAATTTTTGGATCAAATCAATAAAAAACCAAATTAATTTTTTATATATATTAATATATATAATATTATACTATATATTATTTTTTAATTTATATAAAATATAATATATATTTAATATTTCACTTCATTTCTATTTTTTCAATTATTATTTCTTTATTTCTTTTAATTCTTTTTTGTTTATACATTTTAGAGATGTCGAAGATTAGGATTATGGATTCCATTTCCGTTGTTGACCATTAATAAGTGAAGAGGTTAGAAATACAATCTTTACAATTCAATTGAGGTAAATATTAAGTTTTATGACTTTTTACATAAATTTTCATTTTTAGTCTTCTTTTACTTTGTTATTAAAAAAATTATACTAATTATATTTTTTATTTTTCTTTCAATTGTTAGATATAGCCTATGTGAGTGAATGTCAAAAGCCAAGTCAAGGAGGGGATTCAAATTGATAATTTGTGATGGTTAAGGATCTTCTGTTATATAGTTTTATTTTATGGATGTTAACTTTATTATTTTTGATTTTTTGTTATGTTAAATTTTAATTGTTAATTTAATAGTTTATGCAAAAAAATATAATTATGTGAGTAAAGGGTCTAAGCCTAGCTGGGGAATTAGGTTATCACAAAATAGAGCTCCAAGTTGATAGCAAGTTAGTGGTGCAAGCCATAATTTCCCCCATGAGTCATCTATGTTTAGATTCAGATTTGATTGAAGCTATCTAGCATCTACTCCAGCGTCAATGGGAAGTCAAAACACAACACATATTTAGAAAATAAAACACTTTCGTTGACTTTTTAGTAAACAAAGGCTTCTCCATAAAGGAGGATTACGGAATTTTATGATGTGCCACTCATAGACACTAAATCTTTTCTTATGAAGGATATATTGAGAATTAGTTTTTTTTGTTTAATTAGTATTTAATAAAGCTTTTTTTTTAATAAAAAAAAGAACAAATGTTATATTTTTTAATGTTTAGATTATTTGTTTATTTTATAATAATAAATGAAGTTTATAAATTTTAATATTATAATTTAGAAAAAAAATAAAATTTTAATCTATTAATCTAAAATCTAACTGATCGAACTAATTAGATATTTAATTAATTTAATCTTCTTTTATATTTGATCAATTTTTTAAAAATATTTAATCAATTTAATCTTTAAATATGGTAGATCAAGCTACCCATTTGCTTACTCCTAATTGAAGTAATTACAAGATTTTGTTTACGAACCATATGTAATCCAAACGAATTGACCAATCACACGGAAACGTGTAAGTCCTTTTTTGTGTGTGTTGGGAAGCTCAAACAAGCACGTTGTTTAGGCGGCCGCCGAGGCGACAACTTTGACTAAATTGATGTCTTTATAGGAATCTTAACGCATGGCAATAACCCTTTTTTCTACTTGTTTATGACCTTTTTGTTGACTAATTTCCAAGATAGTGAACTGTAAAGCACTAGTTTCCATTCGAGGAGGGGGGGAAGTAGAAAATGAAAAGAAAGGAAAAAACATGATTTCCTCCCTAATCCATCAACGCAAAATTGTCACTATAATAACTGATTTTACTAATTTAGGCACATTTACAACTTCCTTTCCAGAAATTTTAATTTGGACACTTTTTTATTATTTTATTTTTCTTTTTTTCTTTTTCTTAGTTTTTTTACACATATGAGAAAGTATTTTTTTTTTAAAAAAAAATCAAGTTTTAGACATTAATCTTTTGAAAAAGTAATAACAATAATAATTTCCTTAAACCTGGGTTAATTTTATCCTTAAAGGTGTAAATGAATCAAGATTGGTACTATATCGATTGGCTCGACTTAACTCGATAACAATCTTGATTAGTTGAAGTCCGTAATGTGTTGGTTATGCATTTCTTTTTTGGTCAAATTCTTAATTAAGTTCCTGCTTTGTATAAAAATATTGAATTCAATCCATCTGCTATCTTTAATACAAATTGCTTCCATATACTTTCAATAGTTAACACCATTAACATGCTTTCATTAAATATATTGTCGTGGCATTGACCCCTTTAATTAATGCTGACTTAAAGTTGATCGTTTTAGATTAATATTCATTGATGTTGATTAAAAATACTTTTTATTTATTAAAAAATTTTAGGTATAATATTAAAAAAAAGTTCTCAATTATAAAAAAAAATAATTTAACTCTTATTCTTTTATTACGTTTAATAAAATATGAATCAATAATTTTAAGATGTGTGACTGCACAAAAAGAAAAAGGTAAATCAATAACTAAAAAATCTAGTTAGTAACATCTTTAATCACGTCATCTGTTACGTAATAATGTTTTTTTAAAAATGATACATTAACATGTCATATCATCAACATGTGACATTAAACTTGATAATTGTAATTTTGACAAACAAAGTTAATCAACAATTGGTGATAAAGACTTAATTCACCACAATAAAAAATATTACGACTTAATTGAACACAATGAAAGTATAAGGGTTGTATTGAATTTTTTATATAATTTAAGAGCATTTTTGGGTATTATGCCAAAATTCAAAAATTAAAGACAAATAATATTTATTTTTAAGAAACCACCAAAGGATAAAAAAATCAAATTAGTATTTTATTATAATTTTTTAAAAAATAAAAAAAATATTTTTTGAAAACAGATTTGAAAATTAAGAAAATTAAAAATAAAATTTAATTTAATAAAAAAATTAAGACATTTAAAATATAAAAGTGAATTTTTTTTGTTAAAAAAACTCAATCTCTCTTTTTTTTTTTATGTTTTTCTCCCTCTAAGGTCAAATCTAGTTGGTCAATGTTATATCTATATTAGACGACTAAAGAAGAAAAATATGATCTTATTAATAATTTTAAATTGATTCTTATTTTGAAATAACAAAAATTATGATAAAAATTGCTCAAATAAATTCCATCTTGAATTTTTCAAATTCAAAATCCCTTAAACAATTTCTTTCAAACTCAAAAAAATTTAAAATTTTAGAATAATTAATAAAATTCAATTAATGTATTTATTGTTATGAAAAAAAAACTTAAAAGAACAAATAAAGATAACTAAAAGAATAATTAAAAAGAAAAAATAAAGTATTTAGGGGGAGAAAAGAGATCTTATTGAAGTGTGTGTTTACAAATGAACTGAGATGGTCTATTTATAGGCAAATAACCCCCTTATCTTGATAGAATTTACAAGATGAAAATAACACTTAAAGATTAGATGGATTAAATCCTAATCCAATCTAATTTACATCAAATCTAGATATAGATAAAATAAATGGATATTCACAAAATATTCATAACACTCCCCCTTGAATATCCATTGTATTAAGAATATGACTCGTTAAAACCTTATAAGGAAAAAAAACTCATGAAAAAAAAATCAAGTGAAGGAAAAAGAGTACATAATTCTTTTCAAGAATACGCTTATGAAATACTGCCTCATTAAAAACCTTATCAAGAAAAACCCAGTGGGAAAAACCTTGATGAAGGAAAAGAGTATAGTGCGTATTTTACTCCCCTTGACAACTATATTATTTAAGATCTTTAAAACGGTACATCCCAATCTTTTATGCCAACTTTTCAAATGTTGCAGTAGGAAGGGTTTTAGTAAACAAATCTGCTAGATTGTCACTTGAACGAATTTGTTGAACACTTATATCATCCTTTTCTTGGAAGTCATGAGTGAAAAAAAATTTTGATGAAAAATATTTGGTTCGATCGCCTTTAATATATCATTCTTTTAACTGTGCTATGCAAGCAGTATTATCCTCGTATAATGTTGTTGGAATTTCTTTCTTAGTTGACAAACCACACATTTCTCGAATATGTTGAGTTACAGATCTTAACCAGACACATTCACGACTTGCCTCATGAATTGCTAAAATTTCTGTATGGTTATAAGAAGTAGCAACTATAGTTTGCTTTACAGAACGCCATGATAGAGCCGTACCTCTATACGTGAATAAGTAACCTGTCTGGGATCGAGCTTTATGTGGATCTAATAAATATCATGCATTTGCATAACCAATTAAATCTGATTTTAATGCATTTGAATAATGTAAGCCCATATCCATTGTTCCTGAAAGATATCAAAGTATATGTTTAATTCCATTCCAATGTTTTCGAGTTGGAGAAGAACTATATCTGACTAATAAATTCACAGTAAATGAAATATCATGTCGTGTATTGCTAGCAAAATACATTAGTGCTCCAATTGAACTAAGATATGGTACGTCAGGACCAAGATGTTCTTCATTATCCTCACGAGGTCGGAAAGAGTCTTTTTTCACATCTAATGATCTTACAACCATTGGTGAACTCAATGGATGTGCTTTGTTTATATAAAATCATTTTAGCACTTTCACTATATAATTAGATTGATGGACAAAAATTTCATTTGTTAAGTGTTCAATCTGAAGACCTAAATAAAACTTTGTTTTTTCAAGGTCTTTCATCTCAAATTCTTTCTTTAAATAATTCATGGCTTTTGATAACTTTACAAAAGTTTTAATAATGTTTAGATCATCAACATAAAAAGCAATTATCACAAATTCAGATCCAAATCTTTTTATAAAAACACAAAGGCATATAAGATCATTTTTATAGCCTTCTTTCGACAAATATTCACTAAGGCGATTATACCACATGCGTCTGGATTGTTTTAATCCGTATAAAGATTTATTTACTTTTATTGAATAAATCCCTTGGGATTTCAAATTTTGTGCTTCAGGCAACTTAAATCCTTCAAGAATTTTCATATAGATATCATTATCAAGTGAGCCGTATAAATAGACTATAACTACATCCACCAAACGTATTTCAAGCTTTTCATGTATTGCCAAACTAATTAAATATCTAAATGTAATTGCATCCACTACAAGAGAATATGTCTTTTTATAATCAATACCAGGCTTTTGGGTAAAACCTTGTGTGACAAGCCATGCTTTGGCGTACAAATACCCATTTATATCCCACTAGTTTTATGCCATTTGGCGTACGAACTACAAATCCAAAAACTTCACGTTTTGCAAGTGAATTTAATTCCACTTTGATTACGTCTTTCCACATTGGCCAATCATTTCTATATCTACATTCTTCAACAGATGTAGGTTCAAGATCCTCATTTTCTTTCATAATATTGAGCACTACATTGTATGCAAAAATATCATCGACGTTTATTTCATTTTGGTTCCATATTTTTCTCGTCATGACATAATTTATTGAGATCTCTTCATTTTCACTAATTTCAGGTACCTGAATTTCTTTTGAAATTATGTTAAGGGTCTCTTCTAGAGTTTTTGTTTCCTCTTCTTGACCATTTTGAATATTTGCTCATTTTCTTTTTCAAGGATTTTTATCTTTCGAACCGATTGGTCTTCTACGCTTCTGGCGTGTCTTAGACTCATTAGCAACAACAAATTGTCCTACATCAATTTTGATTAGAGTATTTATAGCTGGTATATGAGATTCAATTACTCTTTGTAAGTTAGTAAATGCGTTTGGCAACTGATTTGCTATATTTTGCAAATGAATTATCTTTTGAACTTCTTGTTCACATTGATTTGTTCAAGGATCAAAACTAGATAATGATAATGTATTCCAAGATATTTCCTTTTCCATTTGCTTATTTTCTCTCCCTAATGTTGAAAAAATTGTTTCATCAAAATGACAATCAGCAAACCTTGCAGTGAATAAATCTCCTATTGAGGGTTCTAGATATTTAATTATAAATGGAGATTCATATCCAACTTATATTCCTAACCTCTTTTGAGGACCCATCTTTGTACGTTGTGGTGGAGCCATTGGAACATATACTGGACATCCAAAAATTCTTAGATGAGAAATATTTGATTCCTAACTATAAACCAATTGTATAGGGGGGAATTTATGATAACTTGTTGGCTTGATGAGTACAAGTGCTGTTGCATGCAAAATGGCATGTCCCCAAGCAGAAATTGGGAGTTTGGATTTCATAAGTAATGGCCTTGCAATCAGTTTAAGGCGTTTGATAAACGATTCTGCTAGATCATTTTGTGTATGAACATGACTAACAGATTGTTCAACATTTATTCTAATAGACATGCAATATTCATTAAAATCTTGAAATGTAAATTCACCAGCATTGTCAAGACGAATTGTTTTGATTGCATAATCAGAAAAATGTGCTCGCGAATGAATTATTTGTGCAAGTAATCTTGCAAATGCCAAATTGCGAGTTGATAACAAGCACACATGTGACCATTTTGTTGATGCATTGATTAAAACCATAAAATATCTTAATGGTCGACATGATGGATGTATGGGTCCACATATATCACCCTAAATACGTTCCAAAAACATAGGGGATTCAATCCCAACTTTAGCTGGTTATGGTTTTATAATTAATTTACCTTGAGAGCATGTAGCACATGACAATTCATTAGATTGAAAAATTTTCTGGTTTTTCAATGGATGACCACATGAATTTTCAATAATTTTTCGCATCATTATTGATTTGGAATGGCCTAACCGGTCATGTAAAACATTAAAATTATCAGTAAACTTTCGGTTTACATAAGTTTTAATCATTTTAATTTTTGTGTAGTACATTCTAGAGCACAAAACGGGTAATTTTTCCAATACACATTTTTTACCCAATATAATAGATGTAATATAAAGATATTCAGTATCTTTTTTCATTCGTTGTCTCAATATAATATCCATTCAAACGAATATCTTTAAAACTTAATAAGTTTCTTTGAGACCTAGTCGAAAATAAAACATCTTTTATTATAAACTTTGTTCCTCCAAGTAGTGAAATATTGGCTCTTTTAGAGCCTTTAATTAATCTTGTACTACCAGATATTGTATTAACATTAGCTTCTTCCATTGTCAAGTGGGAAAAATATTTATTGTCTTTAAATATAATGTGCGTTATAGCACTATCTATTGACATATATCTTTATCATTGATCTTGGATCTAACGAGATGAATATCGATATTTTCTTCAAGAAAATAAAACATATATAGTAAGAAACTTATATAAGAGAACACTAAATATAAACTTTGTTATTAAAATAAAAAAAATCTTCATAATAAACATATTAAAACACATTAACTTCTTAATAGAATTATACTAAACATACCAAGTTCTTAATAGAGTTGTACTAAAACACATCAATAAATAATTTAAGAAATTTCATTATTAGGATTTCCATCACCAATCAACTGATCAATCCGTCCTTCAAGGTGAGCAAAAAAATTAGCAACATCTAAGTGTGTTATATCAACTTGGCTATCATCTTCAACAAAATTTGTTTCAATATTTTTTCCTTTATCTTTTAGTGATACTTGATAAAGTTCAATAAGATGTTTTGGTGTATGACAAGTACGTGACCAATGGCCTTTCATGCCACATCGATAACAAACATTTTCTATATTCCTTTTACTTTGTCCACCTTTGTCTTTTTCTTGTATCTCTTCACTATTCATTCATTTCTGGTGGATATTCTTATTATCAGAACAATAATTTGTGTAACCACAACAATTGCAATAATTATGATGACCTTTTCCATGTTCACGAGTACAACCATGACCACAGCCAGAATTTCTAAATGATGTCTTAGGGAATGGAGTAAAACCAGTTGGGCGAGATTCATGATTTTTCATCAATAGCTTGTTATTTTCCTCAACCACAAGGAGACATGAAATCAGTTGCTGTAGGAGCACGTTTGAGGTGTGAAAGTAGAGAATATTTTTTCTAACAAATCAGCATCAGTCACCTTTTCTCCACACAATTTTAGTTTAGAACTAATTCTGTATAATGCTGAGTTATACTCACTTATAGTTTTAAAATCTTGCAATCGCAGATGTATCCAATCATAATGAGCTTTTGGTAGAATTACTATTTTCTGGTGGTCATAGCTCTCTTTTAGACTTTTCCAAAGATCGACTGGATCTTTTATTGTGAGATACTCAATTTTTAATCCTTCATGAAGATGGTGGCGAAGGAAAATCATCTCTTTTGCCTTATCCTGATTGGATGCTTTATTTTCTTCTTTGATTTTGTCTCTAAGACCCATAACATCTAAATAGATTTCAGCATCTAGAATCCAAGATAGATAGTTCTTACTAGTAATATCGAGAGCCACAAATTCAAGCTTTATAAGATTTGACATTGTAATAGCTTAAAAAAAAAACATAAATGCTAGTATTACAGAATATATCGTAATTGGCAAGCAAAACAATAAATTGACTAATGAAAAACAATTAATATAAAATTAGAAATTGACTTATTATAAATTGGTAAAATTTGGGCAAAACAATAAAGTGATAATAAACAAAAATTACCTGAAGAAAAATTAAACTTCGACTTTGTGAAGCTTAAGTGTGAGAGATTAGAGAATCGTGCTGATAACGTATTGTGAAAAATAACTTTAAAAAAATAAAGATAATTGAAAGAATAATTAAAAAGAAGAAAGAAAGTATTTAGGGGGAGAAAAGAGACCTTATTAAAGTGTGTGTTTACAAATGAACTTAGGGGGTTTATTTATAGGTAAATAACCTCCTTATTTTGATAGAATTTACAAGATGAAGATAACACTTAAAGATTAGATGGATTAAATCCTAATCCAATCTAATTTACATCAAATCTAGATATAGATAGAATAAATGAATATTCACAAAAATATTCATAACATTTATCAAATATTTAATATCATTCTAAAATATCAAAAATGTTTTGAAATCCCACCCTTCGAGGGATCGATCCCTCCTTCATAGAAACTTGAAGTTCAAGTCGAAAATGAAGATAAGACGGATCCCCTTATATTGAAATCAATCCCAAAGTAGCCATTGATAGTGCAGAGGTTAGATATTCAAACAAACCACCGACTCTTTCAAGCATTAAATGCTTCCCAATGGCTCCAACAATCTTCTTTGGTATCAATAGATCATCTTCAGCTCATTTACGAAGAAGAACCAAGAGTAGAAATAAGAAACAAGTTGAGAGCAAGTATTTAAATCATTCTTCCAAGCTTTCAAAGCCTTCAAGTGATATTAAATATAGATTTGAGTTTTCATTCCTAATTTTTGTACTCATTTTAAGATTGTTTCTTGGCTGATTTGAATTCACTAAGCAATATCCACTTATTAGAAACCGTTTCGCTTGTAAATCTTCTTAAACACTATAAATCCTTGAAAGATAAAGAAGTTAAACTTTAACCTTCAAAATGTATCAAAGATTCTATGTATATAATAAAAGATAGAGAGGTTGTATTTAAACCATAAAATGCTATTTTAATGATTGAAAATCAATAATGGATTGAACTTCTTAACAAGCTAAAAGAGAGTCAGTAGACACCAAGAGGAAGGGCGAAACCTCTATAAATTGAGTTAACAATTCCCTCTATCCTACGCTTTTACCTTTATTGCATTTTTTTTAATTGAATCTCTATTGAATTATTAATCAACTTGATATTTTTGTATATCTTCCTTGAAAATCTATTTTGTGACAAAGAATTTTAAAAATCCAATTCTCCTTCATCTTGGATTATTTAAACTATATGAGTTTGCAATTGGTATAAGAGTGTGGATATATTTTTGTAGATTCAACCACCTTCACGTGATCCTATTAGCTCAAGAAACCATGTTTTGAAAAGGCATCAAAGTTCCTAGAAGTAAAGGAAGTTGAAAGGAAAGCAACTTGAGGAAGGATCTTCTTCAAGTGATGGAGAAAATGAAAAATTAACCATGAAGTATGTTTTTCATGATCCAAATCCGAGCCATGATCGACGCATGGGCCCAACAGACATAGCTCACTAAACCTAAACAAGTCTATTACTGTATATGTATTTTTCATATGTTTCACCATTCATTATTTCTTTCATGATTCTATACTCATCATGTCCAACTATAATTTCCCAAAACATACTATAACATGTGATTATACATCATTCTTGAAATATCGTTAACTTTGCTAACTCATAGCTACAACGTCAATTATTCTAGACATCTAGCATGTACTACGTGTCTCGTAATTAATACCACAAACTTATACACACACACACACACACACACACACACACAAAAGGACTCATGATTGTCAATGGAGTAACTCTGACTTAGATATAGCTAATCGAATACCATAACGAGTACTTACAAATAATTGGTTACGTAGGACACCTTCCAATTTACAATCCAACTAATTTGAAAACTAAAACATGAAATTTAAAAATGTGAATATAATACTCAGCAAGGGACATAAAAAGAGAACAAGCAATAGATGGTTGAGAATTTATTAAATCACGTTGTTTTCTTTGAACCAATGCAACTTTTCATTAAAAATGCAATTTGTGTTTGCTTGATGATGTTTTGGTAATGATTTTAAATGACTCTTGTACATATGAGTTTGGATGATTATGTTGGCCATCCATTTTGATGCTATTTTCTTCACTTTTGCCTTGTGATTTCTTAAGGGAACTATTCAAAAGTTCCTTTCAAGTATTATGTCTTCCATATAAAAAGAGTAAGTTATATTGTCATCCTGTTTTAAATTGATCTTTCCTCTTTAGATTGAGCATAAATTTTGAACTCTCTTCCTTCATGTTTTCTTACTTGATGCCACTTGACCTTCATTCCTCATTACGATTTCATGTTGCCTTCTTTTTTTGCAATGACAAAAAAGAGAGAAATCTTGAAAAGGAAAATCTTCACAAATTTGATCTCGGAGCTTAACTTGACACATTTTTGAAAAGATTTGAACTTTGATCTTATGGAATGGAGCTTTTCAAACTTTTCAAAATATTTAAACTGTTCTCATTATTTTTTAAGCTTACCACTTCATAATGTTTTCGCGATTAAATTTAGGATTTATGAGGAGATTTTAAAATGGATTTATATTTAGTGCCTCTTTGGCCTAAATTATTTTTAGCTTATTTACTTCTTAAAAGTAGAAGTTGCCTAAACAGTATTTTGTTAAAAACTTTTTAAAAAAAGTAGTTTTTTTTAAAGAACATAATTTTAAAAAAGAAGAGCTTAAAAAAAAAAAAGCTCCAAATAAAAGCTTTCTTTTTTCTTTTTTTTTTTTAAAGCACACCAGCTTTTTAGGAGAGTTATTTTTTTTCTAAAAAATACTCTCTCAAAAAATACCTCATTCCTCTTTCCTTATCAATCTCCCTCTTTTCTCCTTTTTTTGCAAATTATCTTTCTAAGGGTTTTTTTATTATTACAAAAATTAAGGGAAAAGAAAACCCAAAATTCAAAACTGTATTTAAGTATTATTTCTTCTTTTTCTTTCTTTGTTTTTCATTTTATTTTTTATCATTCTTTTTTTTGGCTTTGATAGACTTGTATTTGTATGGAATTAACGTTGATGATTTCAATAGGAAAATGGGTTGCCAAATCAATGAGTCATTTTCCTGACCTAGTTGGATTCATTATTAATACCACATCGGGTTCTCTTCCTTTTATATAACATCAATTTTGTTTAGCTCTAAAAGTCATAAATTTCAAATCAATTCTTAAAAAATAACAATAACTATTTTTTTACACTCATCTTTTTTTTTATTTGATTCAATTTTTTACTTGATTTATTAAATACCCTTTATAGTAATTTTAATCAAAATTAAAGTTTATATAAGTTCTTTTGCCAAATAACTTATTCATAAAAAAAAGCTTATAAAAATTAAATTTACCAAACAACTTTAACTTAATTTTAAAAGCTATTATTTTTTATAAAAGCTTTATAATAGCTTTTAAGCTAAAAAAAAGTCCAGCCAAACATGCTTTTAATGTACTGACAATGTACAACTTCTATACATTGTTAAGTCATCAAAATGTGCCATCTCATTAATGAGGTAAAACTAAAATTCATTAGGAATTTAAAACTAAATATTAATAAACTTTTTTTTTAAAAATAAGTAAATGTTATGAAAATATAACCTATAAGAACAAATAAAGATAACTTGAAAGAATAATTAAAGAGAAGAAAGAAAGTATTTAAAGGGAGAGAAAAGATCTTATTGAAGTGTGTGTTTACAAATGAACTGATGGGGCTTATTCATAGGCAAATAACCCCTTATCTGGATAGAATTTACAAGATGAAGATAACATTTAGAGATTAAATGGATTAAATCCTAATTTAATCTAGTTTACATCAAATTTAGAAATACATAATATAAATGGATATTCAAAAAAATATTCATAACACTCCTCTTTGAATATCTATTGTATTAAGAATATGTTTCGTTAAAACTTTATAAGGAAAAAACCTCATGAGAAAAAATCCAAGTGAAAGAAAAAGAGTATATAATTTTTTTCAAGAATACGTTTTTGAAATGCTGCCTTATTAAAAACCTTATCAAGAAAAATTTAGTGGGAAAAACCTTGATGAAGGAAAAGAGTACAATAAGTATTTTACTCTTCTTAATGACTGCATTATTTAAGATCTTTAAAACGGTGCATTCCGATCTTTTGTACTAACTTTTCGAATGTTGCAGTAGAAAAGGCTTTAGTAAACAAATTTGCTAGATTGTCACTTGAACGAATTTGCTGAATACCAATATCACCATTTTCTTGGAGATCATGAGTGAAGAAGAATTTTGGTGAGATATATTTCGTTCGATCGCCTTTAATATATCCTTCCTTTAATTATACTATGCAAGCAATATTATCCTTGTATAATGTCGTTGGAATTTCTTCCTTAGTTGACAAGCCACACATTTCTCGAATATATTGAGTTACAAATCTTAACCAGATACATTCGCAACTTGACTCATGAATTACTAAAATTTCTACATGGTTAGAAGAAGTAGCAAGTATAATTTGTTTTATAGAACACCATGAAATAGCCGAACCTCCATATGTGAATAAGTAACCAGTCTGAGATCGAGCTTTACGTGGATCTGATAAATATCCTACATTTGCATAACCAATTAAATCTGATTTTAATGCATTTGAATAATATAAGCTCATATCCATTATTCCTCGAAGATATCAAAGTATATATTTAATTCCATTTTAATGTCTTCGAGTTAGAGAAGAACTATATCTTGCTAATAAATTCACAACAAATGATATATTAGGTTGCTAGCAAAATACATTAGTGCTCCAATTGCACTAAAAGATGGTACTTTAGGACCAAGAAGTTCTTCATTATCCTCACGAGGTCGAAAATGATCTTTTTTTCACATCTAATGATCTTACAACCATTGGTGAACTCAATGGATGTGCTTTGTTCATATAAATTCGTTTTAGCTCTTTTGCTATACAAATAGATTGATGGATAAAAATTCTATTTGTCAAGTGTTCAATCTAAAGACCCAAACAAAACTTTATTTTTCCAAAGTCTTTCATCTCAAATTCTTTCTTTAAGTAATCCACAACTTTTGATAACTCTTCAAGAATTTCAATAATGTTTAGATCATCAACATAAACAACAATTATCACAAATTCATATTTGAATCTTTTTATAAAAGCACATGGGCATATAATATCATTTTCAGAGCATTCTTTCGACAAATATTCACTACGACGATTATACCACATGCGTCTGGATTGTTTTAATCCATATAAAACTTTATTTAATTGGATTGAATAAATCTCTTGGGAATTCCAATTTTGTGCTTCAGGCAACTTAAATCCTTCAAGC
The DNA here is from genome assembly GCF_000208745.1 of Theobroma cacao. Lineage (NCBI taxonomy): Eukaryota > Viridiplantae > Streptophyta > Magnoliopsida > Malvales > Malvaceae > Theobroma > Theobroma cacao. Next base: position 16,082,828 of record NC_030853.1, on the reverse strand, counting down.
ATTTTCATATAGATATCATTATCAAGTGAGCCGCATAAATAGGCTCTAACTACATCCATCAAAAGCATTTCAAGCTTTCCATGTATTGCTAGACTAATTAAATATCGAAATGTAATTGCATCTACCATAGGGGAATATGTCTCTTCATAATTAATACCAGATTTTTGGGTAAAACCTTGTGCGACAAGCCGTGCTTTATGTCTCACAATCTCATCTTTCTCATTTCTTTTTCACACAAATACCCATTTATATCCCACCGATTTTACGCCATTTATTGTACGGACAACAGGTACAAAAACTTCATGTTTTGCAAGTGAATTCAATTCCACTTTGATTGCATCTTTCCACATCAGTCAATCATTTCTATGTCTACATGCTTCAACAGATGTAGGTTCAAGATCCTCATTTTCTTTTACAATATTTAGCGCTACATTGTATTCAAAAATATCGTCGACGTTTATTTTATTTCAGTTCCATCTTTCTTTTGTCATGAAATAACTTATTGAGATATCTTCATTTTCATTGATTTTAGGTACTTGAATTTCTTCTGGAATTATGTTAGGGGTCTCTGTTAGAGTTTTTGTTTTCTCTTCTTGACCATCTTAAATATTTAGTCCTTTTCTTTTTCAAGAATTTTTATTTTTGGAACTGATTGGTTTCCCACACTTCTAGCGTGTCTTAGACTCTTTAGTAATAGTAGATTGTCCACATCAATTCTGATTAAAGCATTTGCAGCTAGTGTATGAGATTTAATTACTTTTTTTAGGTTAGTAAATACGTTTGGTAACTGATTTGCTATATTTGCAAATGAATTATCTTTTGAACTTCTTGTTCACATTGATTTGTGCGAGGATTAAAACTAGATAATGATAATGCATTCCAAGGTATTTCCTTTTCTAGCTGCTTATTTTCTCCCCCTAATGTTGGAAAATTTTTTTCATCAAAATGATAATCAGCAAACCTTGCAATGAATAAATCTCTTGTTGAGGGTTCTAGATATTTAATTATAGATGGATATTCATATCTAAAATATATTCCTAACCTCCTTTGATGACCCATCTTTGTACATTGTGGTGGAGCAATTGGAACATCTATCGCACATTCAAAAATTTTTAGATGAAAAATATTTGGTTCCTGACAATAAACCAATTGTATAGGGAAGAATTTATGATAACTCGTTGGCTTGATGCGTACAAGTGCTCCTGCATGCAAAATGGCATGCCCTTAAATGGAAATTAGGAGTTTGGATTTCATAAGTAATGGCTTTACAATCAGTTTAAGGCGTTTGATAAAAAATTCTGCTAGACCATTTTATGTATGAACATGACTAACAGATTGTTCAACATTTATTCTAATTGACATACAATATTTATTAAAAGCTTGAGACGTAAATTCACCAGCATTGTCAAGATGAATTATCTTGATTGCATAATTAGAAAAATGTGCTAACAAACGAATTATTTTTGCAAGTAATCTTGCAAATGTCAAATTCAGAGTTGATAACAAGCACACATGTGACAATCTTGTCGATGCATCGATTAAAACCATAAAATATCTTAATGATCCACATGATGGATGTATGAGTCTACATATATCACCCTGAATACGTTCCAAAAATATAAGAGATTCAATCTCAATTTTAGCTAGTGATGGCCTTATAATTAATTTACCTTAAGAGCATGCAGCATATGAGAATTCATTTAATTGAAAAATTTTTTAGTTTTTCAATGGATGACCATATGAGTTTTCAATAATTTTTCACATCATTATTGATCCGAGATGGCCTAACCAGTCATGCCAAATATTAAAATTATCAGTAAACTTCTGGTTTACTATAATATAAATTTCAATCATTTTAATTTTTGTGTAGTACATTCTAGAGGACAAAGTGAGTAATTTTTCCAATACACATTTTTTACCCAATATAATAGATGTAATATAAAGGTATTCAGTGTCTCTTTCATTCATTGTCTCAATATGATATCCATTCAAACGAATATATTTAAAACTTAATAAGTTTCTTTGAGATCTATTAGAAAATAATGCATCTTTTATTATAAATTTTGTTCCTCCAAGTAGTGAAATATTAGCTCTTTTGGAGCCTTCAATTAATCTTGTACTACCAGATATTGTATTGACATTAACTTTTTCAATTGTCAAGTAGGAAAAGTATTTTTTGTCTTTAAATATAGTGTGCGTTGTAACACTATCTATTGACATATATCTTTACCATTGATCTTGGATCTAACCAAATGAGTATCCATATTTTCTTGAAGAAAATAAAATATATATAGTAAGAAACTTACATAAAAGAACATTAAATATAAACTTTGTTATTAAAACACAAAAAAAAAATCTTCCTAACATATTAAAACACATTAATTTCTTAATAGAATTATATTAAACATACCAAATTCCTAATAGAGTTGTACTAAAACACATCAACAAATAATTTAAGAAATTTCATTATTAGGATTTCCATCACTAATCAAATGATCAATCCGTCCTTCAGGGTAGGCAAAAAAATTAGCAACATCCAAGTATGTTATATCAACTTGGCTATCGTCTTCAATAAAATTTGTTTCGATATTTTTTGCTCTATCTTTTAGTGATGCTTGATAAAATTTAACAAGATGTTTTGGTGTACGATACGTACGTGACCAATGACCTTTCATGCCACATCGATAATAAACATTTTCTAGATTCTTTTTACTTTGTCCACCTTTGTCTTAATTTTACATCTCTTCACTATTCATTTACTTCTGGTAGGTGTTCTTATTATCAGAATAATAATTTGTGTAATCACCATGACTGCAATAATTATGACAACCTCTTCCACATCCACGATTATAACCATGACCATGAACATGACTAGAATTTTGAAACGATGTTGCATTCACTTCAAGGAATGGAGCAAAACTAGTTGGGCGATATTCATGATTTTTCATCAATAGCTCACTATTTTCCTCAGCCACAAAGAGACATGAAATTAGTTCAGAATATTTCTTAAAGCCTTTTTCTCGATATTGTTGCTGTAAGAGCACATTTGATGTGTGAAAAGTAAAGAATTTTTTTTAACAAATTAGCATTGGTAACATTTTCTCCACACAATTTAAGTTTAGAACTAATTCTATATAATGCTGAGTTATACTCACTTATAGTTTTAAAATCTTGCAATTGTAGATGTATCAAATCATAAAGAGCTTTTGACAGAATTACTGTTTTTTGGTTGTCATATTTTTCTTTTAGACTTTTCTAAAGATCAACTAGATCTTTTATTGTGAGATACTCAATTTTTAATCCTTCATGAAGATAGTGGCCAAGGAAAATCATTGCTTTTGCCTTATCCTGATTGGATGCTTTATTTTCTTCTTTGATTGTGTCTCCAAGACCCATAGCATCTAAAGGGATTTCAGCATCTATAATCCAAGATGGATAGTTCTTGTTAGTAATATCAAGAGCCACAAATTCAAGCTTTATAAGATTTGACATGGTGATAGCTTAAAAAAAGAACATAAATGCTAGTATTATACAATATATCGTAATTAGCAAGCAAAACAATAAATTGGCTACTAAAAAACAATTAATATAAAACTAGAAATTGACTTATTATAATTTGGGCAAAACAATAAAGTGCCACTAGACAAAAATTATCTAAAGAAAAATTGAACTTCGACTTTAAGAAGCTTGAGAGTGAGAGATTAGAGAATCGTGCTGATAACTTGTTATAAAAATATAACTTAAAAGAACAAATAAAGATAACTTGAAAGAATAATTAAAGAGAAGAAAGAAAGTATTTATAGGGAGAGAAGAGATCTTATTGAAGTATGTGTTTACAAATGAACTGATGGGGCCTATTTATAAGCAAATAAATCCCTTATCTTGATAGAATTTACAGGATGAAGATAACACTTAGGGATTAGATAGATTAAATTTTAATCCAATCTAATTTTCATCAAATCTAGATATAGATAATATAAATGAATATTCACAAAAATATTTATAACAGTAAAGATAAAAAATTTCTTTTTTTCTCCCTTCAACTCCACGTTTTCATCCCCTCTTCTTGTTTATTCATGAAGATTAGATATGATAAAAATTGTGCAATATCAAGAACAATAAGATATTCAAAAGTTTTTACTTTCTTCCTAAACTCTCTTCCACACATCTCTTTATACTTATACCTCATTATGTATGCTATGCTGGAAATTTTATCTATGCTCAAATGTTCAAGATTGTTAAAGAGAATATGTTTTTTTACTTAATTTTCTTTACATAAATATTTTTTACTGGTTTTTAATATGGACTTCATTGGTGTTGTTGAGACTGGTGTACTCATCATGAAAGTAGTCTTCACACATACAACATTGTTATCTTCTCTACTTGTTCCTGGGATCTATATTTGGATAGTGGTGATTGCAAGTACAATATAAAATAAATAACATATGTCCAGTATTCAACTAAGCATGTGGAATTTCAAATGGGCATAAGAACTAATCAAAATGAAAATTATGCACGTACCATGTTTAAAGGAATAAGATTGTTAAATTAATCCATGAGTTCTTCCAATATAAAACATATGAAAAGGCAATACCCCTTTCTAATCTAAGGAAAGCATATAATTGAATTAATAACAAGAATATAGCTTGAAGACTATCAATCTCAAATCTCACACTCTAAATTGAAAATTTCAAACTCTCGATTTCAAATCTCAATAAATCACATGTAAAGCAAACTTGAACTTGAATACATTTTTTATAGTTTTAAGAGACAAGATAAGGGTTGAAGGGAAGGGTGGATTACAATTTAGACAAAAAGTAACTTTTCCCTTTTGCACCTTAAACCCAGAAGAAGAAAAACAACCTTAAATCGAAAAAAAAGGAAAGCAAGATCCCAAAGATTCTTGAGAGAAGCATGGAAGATTGCAAAAACTTTTGAGAGAAGGGAAAGAGAGAAAAGTGGGAGAGAGAAAGAAAAAGTTTTTAACTTTTTACCTCATTAATGAATTTTAGTTTTATCTCATTAACGAGGCATTACATTTTGGTGACTTTACAATGTATAGCTTTTATACATTATTAGCACATCAAATATAAACCCTTTTTAAATTATATTGAAAGGATTAAAGAAAGTTTTTATTAAGCATATTTGCTTAAAAGTTTTATCATATTAAAAAGAGAGATTATTAGTTTTAAATTGATTTTTATTTTGAAATGACAAAAATTATGATCAAAATTACTTCAATAAATTCTATCTTGAATTTTTCATTTTTCAAAATCCCTTAAACGATTTCTTTTAAGTATCCAAATTATTTTGGAATGAAAAATGTTCAAATTAAAAGATTTTTTTTTTCTTTTAAAAAAAGAAGGCACAAAGATCGATCCCAAGGTGATCTCATTTTAGACAGAAGCTAAAGGTCCCTTAACTGCTCACTACATATCAATCCCACTCCTTGAGGGATCAATCCCCTTTTCACAAAAATTTGAATCTCAGACAGAAAATGAAGACCAAATGGATCCCCTCATATTTGGATCAATCCTAAAGTAGCCGTTGATAATTCAGAGGTCAAGTTTTCAATGAAACAACTCTTTCAAACATTAAGTGATTCCCAATGGCTCCAATAATCTTCCTAGGTATAAATAAAACATCTTATTCTTGTTTATGAAGATGAACCAAGAGTGGAAACAAGAAACAAGTTGAAAGAAAGTGTTAATTCATTCTTTCAAGCTTTTCCAAGTCTTTAAGTAATCTTAAATCTATTTGAGCTTCCATTTCTCGTCTTTGTACTCATGTTGATATTATCTCTTTACTAATTTATACTCACTAAGCAATAGCCATATATTAAAGACCTTTTTACTTGTATATTTCCTCCAACTCTTAAATCCTTGAAAAATAGAGAGATTATACCTTAACTTTCAAAAAGTATTGTTTATAGTTTCTAAGTAAACCTTAAGAAATAGAGAGGTTATAACTTATACACAAGCCTTAAAAAGATATTTGTGTTGATTGAAAATCAATCGTATATTGAACATTTTAACTAGTTAAGAGAGAGGACGTAAACACAAAAGAAAAAAAAAAAAAGGACCGAACATCTATATCTTTATTGCAATTATAATCAATTGAATATTTATTGAATTGTTAATCAATTTGATTTTTGGTATATCTTCCTTGAAAATCTATTTTGTGATAAAGAGTTTTGGAATCCAATTCACCCCATTTTGAATTATTTAGACTACTTGAGCGTACAATATATTAAAAGAATTAAATTTAGAATTTGATGTGTCCTTTTCTATGTATTTTTCTTTTTTTTTTATTATAGCAATATGATTATTTGAAGAAATATAGAATTACTTGTTGCAGTATTTATTTTCCTAGTTTGGGGCGGGCCGAGGTATTTCCTCTCATGGGCTCTGTTTGTATGGGCCATGTTATGGCTAATTTGGCTACTTTTTAAAATGAGAAAACAATCCGCCCATAGTTTTAATTAGAAATTTTCTTTTTTTCTGGTGAACGTTGTTGGGATTTTCTTTTTTTTTATTGGATTTTAATATTTTCTATTTAACAGAACTACATGCTCTATTTCTAATATTTTTCTTTTTTTTTGGTGAATTTTCACAAAATACTACATTTATGATGCTTATAATTGTTTTGATATGACCCCTAATTTCAGTTTTGGCGAAATATGGAAAATCTCTACAATAATTAAAGTAAAACTAGTGATTCCATTCTAAATAATTAAAGTTAAAATAATTTTAAAATAAATTTGGGCGTGATTTATGGAATAGGAGATGCCTAATTTTGGATTCATTGTATAATAAATCTACGTTTTAGGGCAAAATTCATCATTGATATGATAATTTAACATTCCTAATCTGGGCCGTCCAACAACCCTGGTAGCTGACCACACACTCAGAACATTTTATGTTTCGTACCGAAGATACGGTCCAAATGGGTGTGACTCTTCCCTATAATGCCCTAAAAGCCATATACTTCACCTATTTAGCCACCAGTCTTTGTTTGCAAAAGCTTGTCTTATACAATGGTGGCTGAAACTGAAGTTGATAATGGCCAAAAACCAAATCTGGTGATTTCTTTTCTTCCTTGTATTCTGTTTTTCCTTTTTATTTAATCCTTGTCTTAGAATTAATATTGCACTAGTACTAAGGCATCATGACCGTTGAAACAATGCATGATTCGCCTAATCTTAAATGTGCAGAAATGAACAAAGGGATCCGCTTTGCAGCTTTAACTTTAATCCAAGTTTTTGCTGTCAGTAATGCCCCCTCACATGCTTTACCTATAATGAAGTCGAGTGTCAGTAACAAATTTGGTTAAAACAACACTAGTAAATCCTCAAGTTTCACTAAATTTCTTTACGAATGAATGCTTTTGACACATTTGTGAAAACACTTGATTTATTGATTACATAGAGAGAGCCAGCAAGCTGATTTAATTCACAAATAATAGAAGAAATTGAAGTGACCATTGATAAGCAGCCATCCCGGACAATTAATTAATCTTGACAGATTTGAATGCAGGATTCAGGAACAATGTTTCTGCAGATCTTCTGTAGCAGCTTTTTCTTGCAAATCTTCAGTTTGTCTAGAGACTTTCTGCTATGGCTTTAATTGTCTTCTGATTGCTTTTCGATGTGTTTTTTTGTTTTTCAATAAATTGTTGCTGCATCCATTTATAGAACCATAGATCAGAGTATTCATTTCTCGGACAAATCTTGATGGATTTCAATGAATATCTCATGAAAACAAAAAATTTACATGGCGGTTTGCAGGAGCAAAGGCCATAGTAGATAGTAATATCCTTTTAATTAATTTTTAATGATAGGTTACATTACTTATTAATATAGTATAAATAAGACTTAAATATTGAATTTTTCGAAAAAATATTTAATTTAAAATTAAATGACAATAGATGAAGAGATCATTGTTATATTTATATGTCAAAGATACTCTTAATAGATGTGAAATTAATTTCTTTTATCATCACTTTAATTCTTTCTCGTGTCTAAGTGCCACAAATTCATTGAGCGGCCAACAAATAGAGATAGGGTGAAGATATCCTTGGTATATGTTTATATTCACAATATACTTAGTTTGATAGGTGTGGGAACAAGGACCTCTGCACTTATTTGGATGTCCGTTCTAAAACTTTAGCATGGTATTTGAGTAAGCGTTGTCCAATTCGTAATTGATTTATATCATGTAATATGTCTGTAGTCTTTATAAGTGAGGGAGAGTATAAAGTGATAAAAAAAAAATACACATTTTTTAAATTAGAACTATTTTAAAAGATATAAATATAACAAAAACTTCTTTATTTATTACCAATTGGTTTTAGATCGAATACCCTTTCTAAAAATTCAATATAGTATTAGATATTGTCTCTATTCATTAGTCTCTCCATAGGCCTGCGACGATGTAAGGGAGAGTATTGAAATAGTCATAAAAAAAATTACAAACATATAAATATAACAAGAATCTCTCCATCTATTAAAAACTAATAAAAATTAATATCTAATATGGATCTTTTGACGTATTTATTTTTCTTTCGTTATGTCAAGAATGAAGTTTCCAATGGCAGTCAAGGTGCCAGCTAAGTTAGCTTGTAAAGTGTTTGGGTGGTTATACCAAGGATTAGCTATGGGAGATTAATATTTGATTATAGACTATAGATGATGGATCCTATTTGCTCTAAAGCTTCGTGGCTAAGGCTGGCCCATGAATGGTATGGATTAGGTTTGGAAGATATCAACCGGATTCCTCCAGCCTACAGGGTTACGTTAATGCAGAAAGGTTTAATAAGTTTCAAATTTGATGCATAAAAAGGTTGCCTTGTCAGAAATTGAATTGCAAAGAAGTACGATCCAAAGATGCTTTTATCAGTCACTTTTTCAAAAACTTTGTATTAATGGATTTCTTGCACAAGCCTTTGAACAACTAACTATTGCCCCCTGTTTCTTCATATAAATTAATACAACAAACTTCAAATCATTTAGGCCTAATTATCTCACTAGAAGTACCCGGCCCCATGACCATTTGTCAAAGTTTGAATTAAATTCACTCTATAACATGAAATAGGTCATGCGCCATAAATATGCCTGAGCTGAGCTCACTGTGAGATAGGCATTTCGACATAAAACGAAGACTTAAATGCCTTCACTGCTTAGAGTACAGGAAAACAAAAATGTAGAAATAAAAACCACACAAGCACTTGGGTTTGAAAAATCTGTACAACTGAATCATAGGCCAAAATCAATGTTACCTGTAAATTTGTTCTTTCTATAGCCATTGCAGTCTCTTCTTTTTCCAGTTAATTTGTTAATGTAGCATTTCAAAAGCTGAATTGGACATTTATCCAAAATGGTGGCCTATTTCGTTTGTCCTAGCTTCTCTGGCCTGGCACTGATCTAGTATAGACTGTAAAGATCCAACAAATAAATTTTGGTAGGAAGAAACAAATTTGGAGTATCAATGAAAGAAATGAAACTGAGATATAAGAACAGTCATTCCATATATGTGTATAGCTAAGCTGTCTAAGGTTGATAAGATGATTAATATGGCAACAGGATTCTGTCTTTGTTCCTAAAAAATGATCAATGTTAGGAGATACTATAATTTAGGTTGATTTCAGTTTTCTCTTTGGTTTATGATGGTATCAACTGAAAGCTACTTGACATTTCCAGCGACTACAATGTGAAATGTTAATCGGGCTCAAATCATCAAATAACAAGGATAGGATTTATGAGATGGAAAAAAATACCTTTAGGTAATGAGGAATTTATCCCCCATTATCACAATCAAGTAACAATTTAGCAAGTAGCCAGCTCTTTGAAACATTATAAGGAGAAGATTAGAGTTGAAACGAGGTCTTAGGCTCTAATTACCATGGTTTCGATGTCAATATAGAAGAAATAAGGCATCAAAACTATGATGTCTTAAATGTCTTAAAAAACTTGGGATCATCGTTTGTTGTAGATATTTGTGTTGTTGAATATTTCTTTTAGTTGATCCAACCACTCTGCAGTTTTGTATTTAAGGGAAAGTGTAGAAGACTGCAGCTTGCCATATATACAGAGTCGGACTCGTCCTTTAATAGTTTGAACTTTTGATTGTAAATTCCGGTCTAAGGTAGTTCAGGCAATTAATTGGGAATTGAATTCCAAAGTTTAAGGATTTTATGGAAAATAGCAGGTGAAACAAAGTGAAGAAGTGATGAATGATTATCCTCTTTAAACTTTTTCCATAAACTTGATTGATGATTCAAAGGTTTGACCAAACCTTGTAGTTTAATCTCCATATAGCAGGTAAATCTGATCTCATGTTGTTTTCTTAACCCTTTGTTAGTGTCAAACTTTTCTAGGAAATTAGATATGTATACCATTAGATTGTTATATGGTGATTTTTATGTACATATGATCAAGTTTAAATCACAAAATGAGAAGCATTTCTCTTTTCTTTTCAGTTTGAGGTCTCAAAAGTTTCAACTCTTGGAGTATAAGCTAATTTGTGAAGTTATCGAAGGAACTGGATCCAAGCAACAAATTATTTAAAATTAATTACACGCTTTTAGATAGGCAATCATTCTGATATACATATACATATATATATATATATATTTGTCATTTAATACATCTAGTTTCATGAGATTGAAACTGTAGAGTAGCTCAACAAAAACAAAGGTACAAATCACTGCAGTTTCAGTGAACATTGTTGCATGCAAAATCCATCCAAGTCACAGTAGGCAAACCTCATTTAATAAGCACAGTTGAGCGCAGTCAAGGCAATTTAAGACCCATGTGGGCAGCACAATATACTGAAATAAATGTTCATGTACAATGGAAATTGAGAGAGAGAAAGATAGAGAAACGAAATTAATGTAAACGAAAATTCAAAATATAATAATTTTATATATAATTTAAAAGGAAAAAAAAAAAAAAGAAGTGAGAGGCGTTGTTTTTGACAACTGAAAGCGTGGCCACAGTTTCACCATTGCTCCCGACACTTTCATCACAGCCTGGCTTCATGATCCTTTCATTTAATGGGAAAATAACGGTTAATTCAATTTCTTTTTTAATATATATATATTTTTTGGTTTTGGGTGTGGAATTTTCACCAGAGATCGACATGTCTTGGCATGATCCATATGGGTTATGGTTTTAGGCTGCCATGCTTCTAACCATCCTATCATGACAACAATATTGTTAGAAATCTGAAGGATTCTTGTTCATTACATTGGATATATGTGGCTCTCCAGCTTAATAAATAATTATATCAGACATACGTCCATACATGTTCATAGGACAAATCTGATCTTTGAAATATCAAAATAAGAGATGTTGTAAACTTACTCTCAAAATAGTGATAAAGTGGGGCAAGAGGGATATGAGAAAAAGGGAAAAAAAAGAAGAAAATAAAAGCTGAAAAATAACTTGTGATTCAAAGAATGAAAACTTTTATCTGCAGACATCAAGAGGTTTCTTCTTATGCATATCCTTCAAGTAAATTTTATACCAATTTAGAAGTGTACGCCGTTAAAAAAGATGTTAGATTGTTTGCTAGCATTGCTTGGATTTTTAGAAGATGGATTCAAGTAAAAAGCAAAGCGTACAATCTGCTTTATGTATGTTAGTTCAGTGCTGAAATTAAAATACAAGGGCAATGATCAAAGTTGGAAAGGACAAAAAATTTAATTTCCAACTCTGGTACGTACTCCTCCAACTAAAATGGATGCGTAATGCTCAACATTATCCTTGAATCAGACTGAAATCTATTACTTACAAAATTTACTCAATATCCTGGATTAAAGAGAATTAATTTGTTCTTGTTATCAGCATTTGTAGATTAACTAATTAATTAGTAGATGTCAATATCAGGTGTGTTCACTACTCAGCTGATCTCCAGTACATTCTTTCTTAAACATCACCATATTTTTCATCTGATTTTTTCTTGCAGCGTGCAGCTACCTTTACTATCTTGGCATTCAAGTACTTACTCTGCATTAAATAGAATCTTGAGAGGAGAAATCTTTTGTGTGTATTTACATATATCTATCAGCAGGCATATGGAGCGATGAGGTCGAGAAAAAACACAATACTATGACCAGACAAGTGGAAGATCTGTGATCATTCATTAACAAGAAATAAATTCGAAGAGGGGGACGGGACCCTATATAAAGATTTTGTTCACATTACATTATTGCTTCTGCTGCAGGCAAACCTTAATTAAATCCTTATATCAGATTTTGATATGCAAAATAATTTTATTATTTCTGATCAACTATCAATCCACACAAAGAGACCAAAACTTATGAAACATGGAGCATGTGATCCTTAATTATTAAGCATTTCCCAGATTAATGTTTCGGCAAACAAAAACAGAATTTATGTTTTGAAGTCTCATTATTTGCAAATGCAAATCGTACGAGATAAAATATTGGAACCTAACACATTGCAGACTTCAAGCTGTTACTCCAATCCGAAGGCCTAAGCTCTTGACCTGCCAAACTTCTTCAAAAGGTTCTTTAAATGTTCAAATCCAAGACTGGCATAATCTAAGTCTGAAGGGGTATATATAGCAGTTCAAATATATTACGACATGTATATAAATGTAATTGTATTTGGTCACATACATGTTTATGAAACAAGTTGAAGCTCCCAAATCATGAGGTCGGTCACATTAATATCATCAATCGTTAATTGAGAAATAAGGCAAGGACATTGAGTTCTGGGAAAGAAATTATTGATCTATTTGCCTTGCACATGCATGCAACTGCCCTAGTCACAACAAATTGACTGCTTGTTCATATATACTAGTGGTATACTTTTTCAAGTGTGGAAAATTTTCGTCTTGCAATTTTCTGCTTCTTTAATATACAGTAATGATCTCAGCTTGTTTTTCTACTGACTAGTCAATATTCATGCACATATACATTAAGCTCATGAAAAGAAAAAATCATTTTTTTGGGGGTAATTAATAATTAAATACTGTTTAATGCATGATATTTTTGAAGTATGAGACGTTGATGGATTGTTAATTGATATATTAATTGCTGCATATCCTTTTTGTGCAGTAGAACTATAACTTTAGCTGTTACATGTCATTTGATGGAAAGCTTTGACAACAATGCTAATTTAGAGCATCACATTTCAATTAATAATAAGTTCTAACAAAAAAATTGATTAGGGTGTTTGAGAAAACAAAGTACCTCTCAACTAAAGGACAATGGAAAGACAAGGACGTCCTCATCCTTGTGGCACAAACATAGTGTTTATTAGCAAAACTTGAAGACAAAGGATTAGTGTCCTAGATGCATCCATGTTTATTATTGTCAATAGTCATGTGATCTTAATTTGCCAAAATTGATGTTAGATCACTTTCATCCCACTTAAGCATCCAAGAAAGCTTAAGAAAAAGGAGTCTAGCTACCGTCTTACCCACCATCTTTGCCAATCAAGCTGATCTGATATTGGCAGTGGTGGTTAGGAACACTTTTTTTTTTTTTTTGCAAAACTTTGTAAATTTCCCTCCTCTTCAAGTTTGATAGTTCCAGCTGAGAGCACGTATTCGAATTTGATACCTTCTTTGAATTTCTTTGGCTAGAAGAAGAGGAGAAAAGGGAGAGAAAGACAAAAGAAATACTTATGACTAGTGCTTAATTAGAGATAACTGACGAGCAAGGTAATAAGATATGGGCACTGCATGTGGTCTATGAGTTGTCCCAATCTTTGGTCTGTATTTATCGTTTCAGAGTAATATCATACGCCATTTATAATTTTCTTGTTTCTGAAATTAAATGATGAGCAAGCAATATCCTACAGCATTAATTTGAAATGTGTGATCTCGCGTCAGTTGAAAGAGAATCCGTTGAAACAAGTAGAAAAAAACAAGAAGAAATAATCTGGTTGAAAATCGAAAATGATAATGTTATATGGAAAATATTAGTTTGCAATATCCCCATAGCTTCTTCTGATAAATTCTTTCTGTTCTTCACAAGAAATATTAGCTCTGCAGAAAACTATTGATCATTTAAGTTTGCTTTGGTTTCATTTCTCCTGATTTTTTCTACCAACGAGACTAACAGGATTAAAAAAAAAAAGAGAGAAAGAGAGAAAGAGAAAGAGATACCAAGAATTTTTCTTGCTTGTTATTAGCAGAATGTGACCTGAACCTACCAGCAATAAAGTTTGTCATTAATACATCCCCGTATTTATTGGACTTGTCTATAAACAAAAAGTCTAACACAAAGGAAATGATGAACTTGAGGGTAAAACCATATCCACTTCATCATACACCCTTTGTAAAATGATCAATATCTTCCATTGGACCATCTCCTAGACCCTCTCCTCTCCTTGATGATGACCTAGAGATCTAGATGATGAGAATATAAAGATAAATATTAACAAAATTACAACTCAAATGTCATTAAATTGCACTCAAGCATATGTAAAAATCATCAACTGCAACAGGACTAAATTGAAAAGCTATCAACATTTCATTTTGAAGAAAGGCAAAGAGTGAAAGAGTGGCTCAAAGCTGTATTTGTTGCTTTCTGATAGGGATATAGCGATATGATCAGCAAAGCATGGTAGCAAATTAACCATCACGTGCGCACTTAAATTGTGGGGAAACAAAAAAATTAGCTGATGGTATTTGCACTGCTTAAGAACAAATAAAAATATAATTAATGGCTTTTTGACTTGGGCTAAGGATTGTGGTTGTGATCAACTTCTTTAGAACATTGGTGAATCTGATGGGGAAGAGTTCACCAAATTAAGAATGCTGTTCCAATAGTTCTTATTATCTTCATAGTAATCACTTCCATCACCACTGCCTCCACTGTTTTCATCAGATTCTTTGCCACTGTCTGATAAACTCCGGTCCATGGAATCATTAAGAAGAAGATTAGTGAAGCCTTCATCCATTACATTCCCAACATTAACATGGCCATTATTTGGCCTCAAAGACTCCGGAGTCCATCCTCCTTCCATGGAAATTGTCATATCATGAAGGCTAGAAGTGAAAGATAGAGAATTCTCCATACCCTCTTTGTATTCAGGCAAATTACTTGAACTTCCAAGGCCTTTCCAGTCTTGTTCACCTTCTTCTTTGATGATTCCAGTGTCTGATGAACCAGAAGTAGTGCCAACGAACTCAATCATGGGCATTGAACTCACGCCAAGCCCGGTACTCATGATCGGAGGTGCATTCTCTGAGAAAGTAAGTGTAGATGTAGGAGACTCAAGGTCACCAGCAACCCCAAGTCCAGTACTGTTTAAAACACCAGTATTACCTTCACTGGATTTAGACCAGCCACTGTTCCAAGCTGTCTTATTCACAAGCTGGGCAGCTGAAGCTGAAGTAGAAGCAGAAGCAGAAGCTGAAGGAGCATAACCTGGAGGGTTCAGCTGATGTTGGAGTGAATTTGAACGTAGCTTTGATTCTCTAACCAACCTAGCTTCAGCTTCAAGCCTAGCACTCTCCCACTGAGCCATATGGCTAAGGTTTGCTGCATTCTTGGATTGACCATCAGTGGAGAGTAAAGCATCACTTTTTGGCTTGTGAGTGACTGGATCAATTCCCATTTTGGCTAACCTTTTCTTGAGATGAGTATTCCAGTAGTTTTTGATCTCATTATCAGTTCTCTTTGGCAAGTGAGTGGCTATGGCCGACCACCTGAAGACAAAACAACGAAGACATAATAGAGACAGACTCTTACGTATACAAAACCCTAGAAAACATCAACCACCACAAAGCATTTTTTTGAATGCTTCAGTCATCTAGAGACACAAAAATTAAATAGACAATTAAGAAAATGAGAAAAAAGAATGAACAAACTAAAATTTATTAAAAAAGAAAAAAAATCATTTGCTATTTCATTTTAATGAAAAAATTGAAGACCATTTTTGCATTTAAAGATCCCCTTGTGTTAAAATCAGATGTCAGAAGAAGTAGCAACTTATTGCAAATGGCAGAGACCACAATTTTAATAAATATCTGTAGGGTCAAAAACCACCCAAAAAAAAAAATGTGTAGGTGATAGGGTAGAGTAGCAGTTCAGACTTGAGAGTTATTGTGTGCGGCCATTATATCAAAAAAATGTTATTGAGTGTAAGAAATTTGTGCTTGAATTTCCAAAACCAAATTTGGAAAAACTAGGTTTAGAAGATCAGAAAACCAGCCAGTGTTCCAAAGTGATACAATCAAGGGTCATGACGGAAGAAGACATCAAAAAATGGACGAGAAAAAGAAAAGAAGAAAATTATCATGAACTTTTACCTGTTCCCTAAAAGGGCATGTAGTTGAATGATGGTCTGTTCTTCTTGCAAACTAAACTTTCCTCTCTTAATATCAGGTCTCAGATAATTAGTCCATCTAAGCCTGCAGCTCTTCCCACATCTTTGAAGACCTAAAAAACAAACAAAAAGGAAAAAATTGAGCTGAACTGTAGCATGGATGAGGAATGAATGAAGTACCTTGTACCATAAGTAACCAAGAAAAGAGAAGAGAAAAGGTTAGGGTTAGTCACCGGCTTTCGCCGGCAAGGCACGCCAGCTTCCATGACCATGTTCTTCAATGTAAGCTAAGAGTTTCTGATCTTCTTCAGGTGTCCATGGTCCTTTCTTCAAACCCACTTTGTCACAGCAAGGTGATCGTCCCATTGGGTATTTAGTGAAATCAACAAAGAAAGAGGAAAGTTGGTTCTCTCTTTATATAACACAAGATATTGAGAAACTAATGGAGAGAAGGGAGAGAAAGAGAGAGAAAGAGGGGGGGAGGGGGGGAAGAAACTTGTGTTTGTAAATGAAGAGATGGGCAGAGAAGAAAGGTCAGTGAAATAAATGGGATAGAGAAATTAATTTTTGATCAGAGTATATGCTAAAGTCACATGACAGAAGGAAAACCCTTTAGTAGCATTATTTCACTATGTAGCTTTACTTAATTCATAGGGCACCAAAAATTGTCCCATGTATATATGGCCAAAGAACGAAGGAAGTCCCCAAACCCAGAGGGATTTGAAAGGATTTTTTGGTCCTCACAACACAAAAAAGCAAAGGTAGTAATGGCATGGGGTCCGATCCAAAATTTCAAGTCTCTCTCAAAATTTTCACTACATTACTCATGGTGATGGTGACTTCTCCTTTCAATTTTGACCCTTTTCTGAAGGTGTATTAATTAGCTTATAAAGTTGCATTTTAGAACTAGAATTGTGTATTATAGTTTTCATGGTGCCTTTAAATTTCTTTTATTACACTTTTTTCATTAGTGCTTTTGTTAAATAAATAGAATAGATGCACCTACCCTTTCATTACACAAGATTTTGGCGAAAAACGTACAATTTTGATGGTTGAACTGATGACACAAGAATGACAAAAACCTTGTTGATGCATGATGATATTAATCCGAACCCCCCCCCCCCCCCCCCCCCAAAAATAAAAAAAAAAGGCAATAAAAACAAGAAAAGTTTACATATGAACTAGCTTTGAACTCATATTAAAATATATACAAAGTGTTCAATGTTAAATTAACTGGAATATAAGTAAAGACGTCTGCAATTTTCATAAACATATCAATAGTATGTAGTTGATTGGATTGCAAGATTCCATCTCTAATTATGAGACATCCTAATGATTAGAGATTCCACGGTAGAGGTTTTGAGTTTGAATTTTGAGATGAAATAAGTGAAATTTATGAGATGAGAAAGGGTTACTCATGTTATGTAACTCGAAATTCCTTATGTATTTAAAAAAGAAAAAACCCAAAGATGCAAGATGCTCTTAACAGTTCTATTTAACCAGAATTTACTCATGGTGACTATTAAATAAGTGACTAAGTACTAATTTACTCATGCTGAACTTTTAAATAAACTAAGTATTAACTTATAAAGTCAAAGTCTCATTGAGATCCTTGAAATTTGCATAGTAGATATATACATTCATGGATCAGAGATAGACAATTATGGAAGTTTAACTTGGCCTCAGGTTTGCAAGCTGTAGAACCCTACTTGAAAAAAAGATAGTAGATTTTAACTGTTTTGGAGACTGTAGGTTCTTTACTTCTTGACCAACCTAGCTAATTAGAGTAATCCATGCCTGTTCCTTTTGGAAATGTGAAATTTTCAGCTCACTGCTCACTACTTAGGCCATACAGAATGCAGAAACTATCACATCTGTTGATTGGCTACTCCACGGCATGAGACTTGAGTGTGGACTAACGCCAAACTGTTGAGAGCATTCAGATCTATTGTTACCCAAAATGACGGGGCCAGAGTATATTGCATAGGCAGTCAGTTTGGCATATTGAATCTGATTTATTGATTTCAGTAACAATTATAAGTTTTCTTCTGGTTTGGCTAAAAGCTGGCTACGACTGCAGAGCCTTTTATCAAGAACTCGAACCCCCATTTTTTTCCCTTATAATTTTTCCCTTACACTAAAAAAAAGAAAGAGATCCCTTCAATGCTATATATCACTACAACATATAGCATAATTATTTAGCAGTTAAATGTTCCAATAATGACTTTGTTTAATTGTCAACTTGTGCTGTTAAAATTAATCACTAAAAAGCTGCTGCTCAATGTGAAAAAAGGTCAGCACTCTGAAAAAGTTTGTTTCCTTGGTGAAAAATCTAAAAAAAAAAAGAAGAAAAGATGTGTTTTGTACACTACAACTCATTGAAAAAGTATGGTTTTAATTACTTCTTTATAGAAAGATCTTCAAAGACAATTTCTTTTTTATTTCTTTTCAAAAGGAAAAAGTGGATTTCCTTGATAACCTTCAGCGTACAAAAGCTTTAGTCATGAGACTTTTTGATTGTCATCCTGAAGTCACAGTAATGTGTTGCAATTTTTAGTATCGTGTTGCAGTCGTTTTTGAACTTTGTTGAAAACCCAATTTTCTTGCAGTGATATTGTGGCTATTGGCTATGGCTAACCTTTGTACATATGAAGCCAACTTACGGTTGTGATATATTTCTTTTTTTTAAAAAAAAAATCATAAAATTCTGAAATGTTGAATTTTAGGTTGATCGGAATTCAAGATTTTATTTGGCTAAAATTTTTATTTGTATACAATATTGAGTAGTTATATAGTTTTAAACTTTTTGTTACATATTTGAATCTTAATCCTATTGATTGGAATTCAAGATTTTATTTGGCTAGAATTTTTATTTGTATATAATATTGAGTAGTTATTTAGTTTTAAACTTCTTGTTACATATTTGAGTCTTAATGTTATTCTACTTTGAATTTTTATATTAGAAAAATGAGTCTTTAAGTTTTAGAAAAGTAGTAGTGCTTTGGAAGCCCTAAAGAGAACACATTGTAACTTTGTTTTTGCTATAAGTGGAGTTATAATGGGTGTGGGTGAGTATTCTTATGAAGTTATTAAAAGAGGGTCACAAGGGTCTTTGGGTCAGTTTGAGAAAGTATTAAGAGAAACTTTATTGTACATTAATTTTTCAATAATAAAAGAATTGTTACACTGACATAGGCAAGAGGTTGAACTACGTAAATTTTTGTGTTTTTCTATATGTTTGATTTTCTTGTGTTTGCATCTTTGTTGTTTTTGGAGCAATTTTCATAATAGACTAGCATTGGAGTTTCGGGTTTAGTAGGTCAAGATTCAACAATTATATCGAAAGTTACTAGTTCTACAAATTTCTCAATTAAGAAATTTGATGGGATGACTACTTTCATGGTGGCAAAGAAATATGAAAGATATCCTTTTGCAGCAATTATTGATACACCTTTTGCTAGCAATTAGATAGCATAAAAGATATTGAATGGGCAAAGTTAGAGGAAAAGTGCGGTAGTACTATTTGGTTTTGCATTGGAGATAATGTGTTTAACAATGTAATTGATGAAGAATTTGCTCTACAATTATGGGCAATGTTGGAGAAGATTTATTTGGTAAAATGTCTTTCCAACAGTTGCAGAATTAGGTACAAGCTGTATCACTTGAAGATGGAGGAGAATGGAGACCTTATGAAGAATATGAACAAGTTTGGTGAGATCATTCTTTAGTTGAAGAAGGTTAAACGTGAAGGTGGAGGAAGAGAAGATGGTATTATTGTTCCTTACATCAATTTTGGACTCCTATGAGGTATTTTTGAAATCTATAATTTGCGAGAAAGTACAACAATGTTAAAGTAAGCACAAACAGTTATGGGAAAGATACAACAACGTTAGAGTAAGCACAAGCAGTGTTAATGTCTCATGAAGCCCGAAAGAAAAATAAGGATCGGAGTAAGGATTCAATTGACTCGACATTGGTGGCTAAGGTTCAGAAGGGCAAGTCAACTATTATAAGATCTAAGGGTGGCAAGTCTAGACCTAGTAATGTTCAGTGCTTTCGATGTAATGATATGGACATATTCAAAGATATTGTCCTATAAAAAGGGATGAGAATAATGGGACAAATGTAAGTGTGTTTTCGTTACATCTTTTTTTGAAAAGTGATTTTATTAGCCTCATAACCATAATGCTATCTCTTGCTTAAGTCGTAAAAGACTCCCATGTCATAAGAAATTCGATCTGGGCAACAGAAGCTAGTACAATTGACAAAAACACTTTCCATTACTCTAATCAATGGTATCTTCTCACTAGAAGACCGAATCATTCATCAGGAGCTAAGTAACTTGTAAACAAAAGTTGGGTATTGCGTTCTATTACAATCTACTTAACAATTTCTAATCCAACCTAACCAACATAACCACACACTAATTACAAAATACTGAATAGCAAAAGCAAAAATGCTCCCAGCTACTATTTCTCATCTTCCACGACAGCAACTCAAGAAACTTGTTACATGTTTTTGACCCTAGTGTGTTTTCGTTACTAACAATGATGATTGTGTTGTCCTTGCAATCTCAAAGATATGAATGCAAATTCTAGTGATAGTTTGTACTTAAATTCTACTTATGTCACTCACGTATGCTACCAAAATAATTATTTTGATTTACTTTAGGAAAGGGTGGTCGTGAATTTAACTTTGGATGATAAGTCAACAATGAAGGTCATGGATCTTGAAGTTATGAGAATCAAAATGTTTGATGGGGTTGTGTAGTCTTTAGGTGGTGTAGCTTATGTCCCAAATATATCTAAGAATCTAATATGGTTTGTTGTCAATGATGGAGTGAAAGAAGTTACACAAGATTACATGGTTCTAATTAATGAGGGGAAATTTACATAATGTTTTTTGTTGTCTAGAGACATGAGCACTGCACAATGGATGATGGCAACCAAATTGAAATTTCATTTACCGAGAAGGTGATGAAAGGTTCCCAAGGTTCCCAAGGTTTTCATGGTGTAGATGATCATGAAATGATGAAAAATCTTGCTAATGTTTGTGAATTGGAAAGGTTGTCATGGTCCTTCTCTAAAGTCAATTAGCGTTATTGACTGGATGGTTATACATTTGCCTTGGCTGTTTATCAAATTGAGTGTTGGACCATACTTGATTCGTTATGTGTAGTCGAGGTAATTAATTTGAAGGTTAATGGTTTGGAAAGTCTTGTACTTGGAGAGTTGTTTAAAGTGTTAAAAAACAGGTGAAGTTGGAGAGCTGCAATTTGGGACAATTAGTGAAAAAAGTTTAAAGAGTTTGAATTTACGTCAAAGGTGAAGATTTGCTAAGTTTAGGGTTGATTGAAATTTGAAATCTTATTTGATTGGAATTCTTGTTGTGTATAACATTAAGTAGTTGTACAGTTTTTCACTTTTTGATCCAAAGTGAGTCCTAATAGTATTATGTTTTGAACTTTCATATTATAAAAGTGGGTATGTATCTCGGTTCTAAAAGAGTAGTAGTGCTTTGGGAGCCCTATAAAAGGAGTGGGTAAGTGTTCTTGTGAGGTTGTTATTGATAGAGGATGTACAAAGGTGTTTCCGTTGGTTTGAGAAACTATTGAGAGAGATTTAATTCTATTTTAATTTGTCAATGATAAAAAACTGTTTCACATTTTAGATAAAGACAAGAGGTTCAATCATGTAAATTTTTATATTTTTTTGTTTACTTGATTTTTTTGAGTTTCATCTTTATTGTTTTTTGAACAATTTTTCATAACAAGAAATCTAACTTAAGTTTAGAAATTAGAAATTATGCAGAGGAATGTGATAGGAAATTATCTTATTTCTTAAAGAAATTTAAGATTCTAAACTTCAAATTTAGATGAATCCATGCTTTAATTTACTTGTTGATTCTTAGAGCCATTTTGTCACCGAAAATTTTTATTTGAAAAATTTACTCCACTAAACTGTAGGTAAATCATTTTTACATAGGGAGGCTCAATTGAGTTTTCTTTTTTTAGTTGTAAATTTTTCTTAGATGCGTGTATTCCATTGTATTTCTTCTCTCATCATTAGTTTTTTTTTTTTCTTTTAAATGGTCTGCATCATGGAGACATTTTTTCAAGTAGAAATTTGAAAATAATATCAACTGATTTCACAATATATTGGGTATGAGTGAGATTGAATATTCTTTTACCAAAATTTTTGTACCATATTAATCTGCTCATTTCTCAACCCCGCCCTCCCTCATGGGACGTTGTCTCATTTAATATATGTTCCTGACTATGTATTCGTTTGGTCCCAATCTAAAAATTATAAAAAAAATTAAATTTGCAAGTAGAAATAATAGTATGATTACATCTACTTATTTGAGCTTTAATTGTCTTTCTTCTTCTTCTTGGTTTAAATTATTCTTTTTCCCCCTTGGCCTAGCATCTACTCATATGAGTTAGCTAATAAGTTATGGTAACAGATCATCAAAGAGATAACCCTGAAAAAGACTACTATAACTCTAACAATGTAGGAAACTAGTAGCCAAAATTATTGAATTGATGAATTAATAGCTTAAGTAGTATATCTAACTTATAGCTTTGTATTATGGAACACAATTTTGTCCTTTGGATATGATGATTCTTTTTATTACCAAAAAAGTAAAAAGATTGTGTGCCCTAATCCCCTATTAGAAAGAAAGAAAACAGACTTTTTTTGAGGTGGGTGTGGATTAATTGTCCTCATGTAAGTTCAATATCCTTAGGGACGGTGGCAAATTGTACTTGATTTGGTTCAAGATTATTTTATACTTTGCATTAAATCAATCTGATTTTGATGAACCAAAGGGTAGATGTCGACCTTAACCCTTTCAAAAAGTATTTGCAGCCTAGTATTATTTTTTTTCTTTTCGTATATACGAGAATATTTAAGAGTTTTTACATTAACTAGAATTGGTTGACAAAAAAATTCCATCCTCGACCGGGCCAATAATCTTATCATGTTTTTCAAATAACCTCTTTTTTATTATAACTTATATAGCATTAACTTAAGCATTTATTAGCACAATTAATGTATTTTTTTATTCTGATCGATACTTTTGTTATTTGTTTTTTAGTTCTTAAAAAAATTACTGTAAACTCAAAAACAAAATCAAATTTAAACTTATAAATGTATAAATAATTAAAATGTAATATAGATTATTACATAACTAGGTTACGTAAAAGTAAAATCATGCATTTTGTTATATATAACAAAGAGTACATTTTTTTAGCTACAATTCTTAAAAGTATTAGTGTTTGGTTTTATATCCAAACTTGCTATTTACTTTTTTTTTTTTTGAACTCCACAAAGCAAAAGGCAAATAGGAGATGCAATAACCAAACGTGGTCGAAGGGGACAAATTCAAATGCAGAAGCAGGAGTTGAGGGATTAATGGAGGTTAATACAATAAAGAGTGGGGTATAATTATTATTGTTATCTTGAATAAACATAATACAAAGATATATAAAGACAAATAATATGTAAGAATACATTGACAACTATATCCAACGTCATTGTCTCTGGTCAACAACAATCTCAACTTGTTCTAAAAAAGTTGCTTTGTTTTTTCTTAAATTTTAAATAAAAAATCAGAACCCGACTTTATAAATAAAGAAAATACGTATTAGACAATTGAGTAAAAGGAGGAGGTTGTATTAAACACTATTTGTGAATATACTGATTGCTTATGTTCCAAGAAGTACTCATCCGGGGAAGGTTTGGCTCTGTATATAATAGATAACAGTAATGATAGAGACCCCAGCTCCAATTCCATATGCATAACTTTTATTAATATAGAGGGAGAAGGTTAAAGATTAAAGGGGGAGGGGGGATTTATTGACGTGGGCTCCTGGCATTTGGAGTATAAGATGACAAATAGAGAGGTGGGGGTCCCATTGGAGAAAAGCAAAAGATGGAATACTTTAAATGTTTGTGTGTGGTAAGCAAAGGCAAAGGTGTATTGGATCCAAGTTTCGGATTGGTTGGGTAAGGACAATGGGGACATCTCCTTAAATTCTCCCTTCCATCATTGCCAGCTCTAGTTTGCATGGTCCAACACCGCCTTAATTGCCCCGTTAAATGAATGTCCATTACCACGTGTCAATCTTCGGAATCATCCACATGTCTACTTATAACTCTTCAGAGCCCGTAACAAAAAGAAACCCCCATGTAAATATAAAAGCAATCAAATTAGTAACTCAACTAACTAGTCATCACCTTTTAATGTTATTAGCAAGGGTAAGATTCAAAGTTTCTTAGATTTTTCTTATATGTGCAATGTCTTTTCAGATTTTGACATTAGATTGCTCTATTAATTTGGTGACTTGCATGAAGGAGTGGAGACGGATCTCATCAGAACTAGAATAATAATTTCATAATTCTTTTTATTAGAAGGGGACATGGAAATTTAGACCTTTTTCTAAAACAAGATTGATAATGTTTATAAGCTATAATCTTCAGGAGACGACAGAAGCAAAAGAGAAAAACAAATATATATATTTTGAAGGGTAATTAGAGCAAAATTTGACCATGAATGGTCCTTGAACCTATATAAAAATCCACTTCAATTTTTGTTAGGTGTTGATATAAACAGCAAGATCGATAGTCTCAATGTAATTCATTTGTTGGGGAATAAAATATTCTCATTTGAACTTGAAGGTGATCAAATTATTGAGAGAAAGAAGTAGCTAGATTCTAACAAATGCTTGGAATTCAAAATGTTAATCAATGCTGACAAATGTACAATGTCTGTCTTAAATTAATCTTAGTTCAATTAAATGCAGTCTTTGTTCTTTGGTTAGACCTAGAACTAAAAAGCAAACATAAACTATAATTTTCCTGTAAATTACCTTTTCTGATAAGGTCATGTGCATTCATTAAATAACCGAAACTGGATTAATGCAAACGTTGACGCTATAGTAAAAAAAAAAAAAAAACACAAAAGAAATAAAACAAAGGATCGATTTCTTTTTCCGTACGTACATATGGGAAAAAAATTCAAACCTTGGACCTTATCCTCTGAACAAGTAACAATTAATGGCTCAAAATTGCTTAATTGTTAAAAAAAAGAAAAGAAAAGAAAAGAAAAATGGTTGTCATAAATGAAGGCTTATTCATTTCCAACTCCGCCACCACCGCCAGCGCTGCCTCGCTAGTTCTGTTATGTGATGGGAACGCGACTTTGTCTACACGAGGTGGAAAAGGGCATTAATAATAAGTTTCACAAAGGACAAAGCATTTGCTACATTCATTATCATCTTAAAAAGTTAATTAAATGCAGTAAATTTTAGTTACATAATAAAGAGATCGAAGACCCAGTATCGTTTTCATATTCAATTTCGTTCATTTTTTAGCATCTTTTCATTCATATCTCGAAAATGATTTTATGCCAACAAAGATATCTTTCTTAATTGATGCATATATCCAAGAAGAATATTTAGGTGGTGTAGACACTGTAAAAAAGAAAAAAATCCTAATTAATTAAAAGTAAATGAAAAATAAACAAAAAAAGAAAAAAAACAAAAAAAGAGAAAGGGGGAGAGGGTACGACTGGCAGGGTGCGGATGCACGCTGCCAGGCACCTCCCTCACCTTGCCAGACGCAAAAAATTCATGTCTGGCAGGGTAGTAGAGGCACTACACTCGGTCAAAAGCCGAGTGTATAAAGCCCCACTGTAGCAACGGATCAAGGATCGGGAGCCACAACCCGCAAGCCAAAAATTGAAACGGAAAAATCCTAGCTTTCTAGCAACTGAGAGCAACCACAAATTCTCAATTAGAAAATACAAAAAATAAAAAATATATATATAGAAAAAGGGTGCACAATGGGAAAGGGAGGATAGTTCGAGTTCTTGGGAGTCGGATTTGGGTTTTGGGTGGTTCAAATTGGAGGTGAGAAAGACTTTTTGTGCCGCCGGTGGTGGGGTTTGCTTTTTAGAGTTGGGTTTTAGGAGCTGTCCGGCGGTGAGGAAGAGTCTGATCGGCAGTAAAAGAGAGAAAAGGAGGGAGATCTAATCGGTTTGCTAGAGGGAGTAACGGAAAGCCTCCTGCTCGCCAGTGATAAGCTGTCCAGCGGTGAGGAAGAGCCCGATCGGTAGTAAAGGAGAGAAAAGGAGGGAGATCTAATCGGTTTGCTGGAGGGAGTAACGGAAAGCCTCTTGCTCGCTAGTGAGAAGTTGTCCGACTGTGAAAAGGAAGAAGAAAAGTTCGACGTCGGAGCAAGGGAGTAATGGGACAGTCCCCAAGTCGCCGGTGTGAAGTGTGAGAGAGAACGGTGGGATTTTTAGAGAGAGAAGAGAGAGTCCGACGACTAGAGAGAGAAACAGATGAGAGAAAATGAAGAAGAAAGTAAAAAAATGAGGGTTTTATAGCTAGGGGTTGGTGATTGTGAAACGATGTCGTTTTGACCCACAAAGAGTTCATATTCAGTCCTTCAAACGGCACCGTTTTAGGCACCAGGAGGCTGAATTCTTGAAGCAAGCTTTTTGGGCCTTCCATAGATCCGGTTTCTCCTTGAGCTGATCTGGGTTCAAATTTTGGGTAAGCTTTGGACCTTTGACATATTGAGTTTGTTGCATAATGATTGGGTTGATTGTTTTTATTTTTGAGAATCATTAACATAATTTTATGCAATTGACAAAAGTAATAATGATGATAAATAAAAAGGAAAATAGGTAGAGATATGTTTATGCTGTAATATGAATGTTAGAAATATAGAAAATTTACTAATATAGGAGATATAAAAATATATAAAAATAAACATTTGGTAATAGAAAAGAAAATTATATATTTAGTTACATAACAAAAATAAAATTAGGAAAGAAGTAGAAAAATTAAAGAAGTAGAAAAATTACTTATTTATAAAAACATATTTAGGTATACAAAAAAATATACAATAGTGAAATAAAGAAGTGTTTATTAAAAAATGATAGATTTAGGACGAAAGAAAGAGAAGAGAAAAAGGGGGATAAGTGAACCAAAATGAATAGAAGCTTGATAAAAATATATAGATTAAATTAAGTGAGAGATGGAAAATTATTTGCTAATGGATGGATTGGGATAGATGAAAAACATAAAGGAACATATTAGGTTATAAAAATAGATTTAATAAATGAGTAAAATGAAAATTAAAGCAAGGTGAAGAATTATTCATATAAATAAGACAAGTACTTAATTCTATACCGATGATGGGATGATCGGTTGGGACGCGAGAAGTCGCAATATCGGGCCCATATTTCCTAGGTTCGAAATTCGAATTAAGGCTCCACCAGTACGATGTGAGGGCCTCGATTTCAAGATCTTGAAATTTTAATAAATAAAGAATTTGACTATACAAAAGGTATTCAATAAAAATAATAAAAAAATAACAATAGATAAAAAAGGATAAAAATAATAAATAAAGATAATTAAATATATAATAAAAATAAATTTNGCTAAATTTTCCTAGGTTCGAAATCCGAATTAAGGCCCCACCAGTACGATGGGAGGGCCTCGATTTTAAGATCCCGAAATTTTAATAAATAAAGAATTTGACTATACAAAAGGTATTCAATAAAAATAATAAAAAAATAACAATAGATAAAAAAGGATAAAAGTAATAAATAAAGATAATTCAAATATATAATAAATAATAAATTTGTGAAAATGCAATATACACGATATTAAATAAATAAAAAAATAAAAAATAATATAAAAAAAATCTAAAACAACAACTAATTTCAAATTAAGCATTAAATATCAAGTGGCACAAACTATGAATTAATAAATATTATAAAAAAAATGTGAAGATAAAGATAAGAAAGAAAAAAAGAATTAAATATAGATATATAAAATAAGATCTTAGGCATTAGGTTTGAATAAAAGATTGCTTACGAAAAATATAATAATAATAAAATATAAAAATATAAAAATAAAAATAGATAATAAAAAAATAAAATTTTTGTTCATTAAAAATGACATGGAATCATAAATAATTTATCTAATTATAAAAGGAAAATATAAAAACTTAGAATTAAAATGTAAGGTATAAAGAAAATAATAAGAAAAAAAATAGAAAATATGATAATAAATAAATATAATAAAATGAAAATAATAATTAAATAATAATAAATAAAAAAATAGACAATTGCATTAGCATAGCATATACATATTGCATCATGCATATCATTGCATATAAATATTTCTGTTTTCGAGTTTAAGCGCCGATGATGGGATCTTCCGAGGATCTTGTGAAGGCGAGTATTCCCCGAAAAGTTTTCTAGGTGAAAAGGTGTCCCTGGATCCCACCAGTATGATGGGAGGGCTCGAAAAGCATCTTGAATAAAAGGCTTCTGCCCATATTAGGTTCATTACACACGAAAATATTATTTTAAAAGAAAACGTACGATGACCCCGATGATGGGATTTATTCGTTGAATTTGTGAAGGTGAATTTCTCGAATAATTCCCTAGGTGAGAGAACACCCCGGATCCCACCAGTATGATGGGCGGATTCGAGAGAACGTCCTCAATAAAAGGTTATTCGTCCGACATTTTTTATCTCACGCCATACATCTTATCTTGCCTCACATTTGCATTTCATTTTAGGTTAAATAGGAGATAAAATAAGAGAATAACAACTAAGGGAATATAGTGAAATTAAAAATTAAAGCCTAATAAGATAATCAAAAAATGGTACCGTTCATGAAACGAGCGTCTCGGGGGTGCTAATCCTTCCGCGAGCGTAACCGTACTCCTGAACTTATATATAGACAAACGTAGACCAGTTTAAGATTCTTTTCGATGGGCTTAAATTAATTTAAAGCTTCATCGATTAGAATCGAGTCAATAGGTGGCCAATCGCAGCTAGTAAAAAAAAAAGATTGGTGGCGACTCCTAATTTTTTTTAAAATTTTTACTCGCGTCTGGCGGTCTGGTTCCAGGACCCGCACGTTACGACAGCTAGCGACTCCACTGGGGACTGTCGAGAGTCGAACCATTAAATAATAATAGGTTATCCAAGGCTTTAAATAATTCGATGCTTAGTGTTGATGATTTGTTCTGCATATTTTGTTTAGTGCATTTGTTTATTTCGCATTTGTTACTTTATTGCTTTTAATAATTGTGGGGATTTAGGATAGAGGGATGTGAGAATATTACTCCGAACTCGATGTTTTCCTTCACACGCACAGCACTTTTTGCATTCATGCATAAACCCTCCACCCGGGTTATGTCCTTTTTTAGGAGGGAGTTTAGTAGCTACGCTTTCGTGAGGTGATAACCTCCGCACAGGCTAGTGAAGACTCCCACTCAAATTGAACCTAGTCCGTTTGAAGCCTGTAATGGGTAAGAATCGGGGTGCCTTACTAGTCTGTGTGGACGACAATGAGGAACGATTTGGGAACCTTAACTTTGTTTATAAACCCCGCTCAACATATAGAATACCAAGAGCAGCTTAACCCTAGGTAGGGCCATACCCGTGAGAGTATACCCTATAAATGGTAGACATGAAGGAATTTCGTCCACTCCCTCTATTTTAAATTTTGCCACGAGATAATAAAGTATCGTGGAGTAGATTGTAATACCCATGATATTGCTTATTATTCTCTCATTATTTTTAACACTCCATTCTTTCTTTTTACCATACTAACTTAAGTTTATTTTGCTTGTCATGTGCATGTTACATGTTCATTTGCAGGCATCGTAATCGCATATAGTAGAAATATTGGCTATACAACATCCAACCTAAGAGATCCCGGTTACATCCATGGCATCGTCATCAGCAAGTCTACTCAACATATACAGAAATGACTATGAGATAGAGTTACAGATGGGGCAAATTCAACAAGAAAAAGGAGATTGTTTGACCTAAGGACATATCCTAACTTTACCTGAGAGAGTTTACTTGGACCTTCAGCAGAATAACTTCACAGAGATAATAGGAATTTGGGAACAGTGGAGACGTGCTCACCGAGACAATTTTCAGAGTAAGTATGGACACATTGCATGGCTCTTATATGCACCAGTTGATGACCAGATGCTCTGAGCCATCGTATAATTTTGGGATCTTTCATACCGCTGATTTATCTTTAACAAGGTGGACATGACTCCTACCATAGAAGAATACTCCTCTATACTCCGGATAGATCACATGCAACCTGACAAGATCTATTGAAGGGCCTAGAAGATGGGACATCGACGAAAGTTGGCCAAGTTGTTAGGAATGACTATAGTAGAAGTGGATCAGCACCTGAAGAAGAAAGGAGACATAGAATACCTTCTGTGGAGTTTCTTGAATGGATATATTAAAAAACACATGGATGATGAACAAGGTCTCCTAGCTTTCGTGATGGCAATCTATGGCTTAGTGGTTTTCCCGAAGGTTCTAGGTCATGTGGAGGTATCAGTCATAGACTTCTTTGATCAAGTGACAAGGAGCATCAACCCGACCCCATCCATCTTAGCTGAAACCTTCAGATCCTTTAATTTCTGTCGGCGTAAAGGCGAGGGACGATTCATTGGATGTGCCAAACTCTTAACCATATGGGTCAAAAGACATTTCGAATGCAAAGAGAGCAAATTTTGGAAGCCTTATCTGTCTGTAAGTTGCCCTATCCTTAAGTTCTGCGAAAGTGTATGTCCCAACTGCAAGAGGAAAGAATAATGGGTCGCGAATCTCTAGAGGTTAATGAGCGTTGAAGTAACTTAGAGAGCTCCATGGATGTCGCGAATGCAAGTGATGTATAAATGCGGAGACAAGCCGTGGGTGCTGCTGATGGGACCATGGGGAGCCATTAGCTATGCACTGATAATGGTACGGAGATAGTTCTGATCTGAGCAATTCATGCCCATGACTCACCAGCTCAATCAGTTAGAGTTTACATATGGAGAGCTAGAAACGCTAAAAAAAATTGAGGAAATTACACAAGACTAGAAGAAAACTTACCGAGTGGATCAAGGAAGGGTTACCGATGAAGTCACCACAGGATATCATACTTGGCATGACCAAAGGGTGAAAGATGTCGTATGCCCCTCGAAAAATCCATCAAAACATCCCATAAACCCAGAACCTCAAGATGTCCTGCTAGAGAGCGAGTTGACAAGAAATAGACTTGAAAAGGAGATGATGAATATGAAGTGGAGACATGAGGATGAGCTAGAAGAAGTGAAGAAAGAGACGACAAGAAAGGTACGGATGGCTTTGGAAGAGCGGGATGAGTGGCAAAGCAAGTTTGAGGAAGTGAACGTGACAAATTCTTCTCTGATAGCCAGAATGCAAGAACTCCAAAGTGCCAACAATGCTTTGCAGCACGAGGTACGAAGACAAGAACAAACCATCAAAGAGTTGAGAAATGACTGCGGCTTGTTAGAAACTGCCATGAAGGGATACAAGGCACAGTATGAAGTAGTAAGGCAAGAGTATTTCCAAATGAGGGAAAAAAATGATTCGTGCACACAAAGCCTTCAAAGGAAAGAAGCTGAAATGCAATGGATACTGAGACAGATGAGAGAAGTGGCATTTAGAGGGCGAGTGATGGCAGACAAGACCGAAGAACTTAGACGAGAGATTCTTCCGAGGGATAAATTGAGTGAGCGGTTGATCAATCACCTCAGGATGGTTAGGGACCAATATGACAAAGTTGGTTTTTCCTTTTGATAGTTATGTAATGGTTTTAGACAATGATGTAATCAGATATTTAAGTTTTATGGATGCGGATTTGCTTATGGTAAATGTTGGATGGCCAATATTTTTCCTATTTTTTCTTTTCAATACATTTCATTTGCATCATAATTGCATGATTTAAATGAAAATAATAACAAATAATAATGCATTTGTCAACATAAAATTCTAACTTATCCCTTGGACTAAAAGAACAAAATTCTAGAGAAACAAACTCTCAACAGATACAATACAAGAGCCCGTTCTAAGATTATGGGGGACGAGCATTCGAAGAGGATGGACAAGATCAAGAAGAAGCAAGAAGAAATCATGGGTCAGTTGTCAAAAATTTTGGAGTTGATGTCGACAAATAAAGGGAAGAGAGCGGCAGGGAGTTCTGGTGCACCAGAAGATGTTCAACAGACAGAAGCCAATACAGACCCTGTGTATCCACCGGGATTTACACCACCACCTGCAAGGAATGAGTCTATCCCCATGCCATCGATGGGCCAATATCTATTTTTTGGGATGCCAATGCCTACAGGGCCACCACCGACTTATGCCCAACAAAGGCCAATTGGAGGGGCAAGTCCTTCAGATCTCATCTTTGTACCTGATCTAGACGATCCAAAGGAACAAGAGAAGCTCAAATGTGGATCCGTTGAATCGAAGGACAATCCCGATACCCATAAAAAATTTAACCTTTTTGAGGAGAGACTACGCATGATAGAAAAAATGGGAATGTATTGTTCTATGGATGCAATCGAACTCTGTCTTGTTCCAGATGTGGTTATACCCCCGAAATTCAAAGTTTCAGACTTTGAAAAGTATGATGGAACCAAGTGCCCAGTCACGCATATCACCATGTATTGCAAAAGGATGGCCGCATATGCCCATGATGACAAGCTCTTGATACATTGCTTCCAAGATAGCCTCACTGGTGCTGCAGCAAAGTGGTACGTTCAACTGGACCGCAATCGAATCCACACATGGAAGAATCTTGGTCGGGCGTTTGTAGCTCAATATAAACATGTTACAGATATGGCTCTAGATCGCCTTTCTTTACAAAACATAGAGAAGAAACCCACAGAAAACTTCAAAGAATATGCTCAAAGATGGAGGAATATGGCTTTTCAAGTTCAGTCACCATTGACTAAGAAAGAGACCACCGTGATGTTCGTTAACACCTTGGGGGCCCCTTACTATGAACGATTGGTCGGTAGTGCCACAAAGAACTTTGTTGATATGGTGATTTCAGGAGAGATGATAGAGACTGCCATTAAGCAAGGGAAGATAGAAGAGGTGATACGACAAACACGAAGAAAGGGGGAACTTTTAAGAAGAAAGAAGGAGAAGCCCAAGCCATCACTTCAAGACAACACCAAGGAGGAATATACAACCCTTACCAACCATATCCACAATACCCTTATTACCCAGCTGTGAACAACACTTCACAAAGCCCATACCTATACCCACCAATGCCAAATACCTTTCTTAACTTGTACCCATATGCTCCCATTCAACGGACATCTTACCCTATAAATATCCATCTACCTGCTTCTACACCCGTTACAGCTTCAACCACATAACAAACAATATCTTCAAATAACCATACTGCCGGTGAATCAAGAAGATGTCGAAACAAGCAAGAGAAAGTGCAGTTTGACCCAATCTTAATCCCATATGCTGAACTCTTCACTCAGTTAGTTGCAAACCATTTGGTGGCACCTTTATACATAGAGCCATTAAAACCACCATTTTCGAGATGGAATGACGCTTTCGCCCATTGTGATTATCATTATGGAATCGAAAGTCACTCGATTGAGAATTGTACAACATTCAAACATAAGGTGCAAGGGTTGATCAAGGCAGGAATCCTGAATTTTGAAAAGAAGCCGGAACAGAATGTTAACAACAACCCACTGCCAAATCATGTTGGGGTGGGGGTAAATGCAATCGAAGAGGAGGTGTATGTTAAAAGGAACAGTTAAGAAGTGGAAACCCCCATAGAAAAAGTGTTTGAAGCCTTGGTAAAGACCGATATGCTTGAGGTTTGGTCGAAATATCCTAATGTGAATGACTCGAGAGATATCCAAGGACCATATTGCTTATATCACAAAAGATGCGTGGGGCATTTAATTCAAGACTGTAGTTCTTTCCGGAAGGAAGTGCAAAAGATGTTGGATGAATCAAGGATTGAATTCTATGTGGAAGCCTCAAGGCCAGCAGTAAACATGATGGCCAAAGATTCCACTCACCCAACGAAGATAAAACCTTTAACCATTTTCTATTAACCAAGAGGAGAGTCTGTGGAAGACAGAACCCATGCCAAAATGACCATCGAAGTCCCTAAACCTTTCCCCTACAAAGATGACAAAGTTGTCCTGTGGAACTACAATTGCAATGTACAAGTTTCAAATGCAGGGAAATAGATGGTCGAATCTCAAGATAATGCTACAAATATAACTGGTTTTAGGGGGATTACCCACAGCGGACGTTGCTATACACTAGAGGCATTGGAGATTTCAGGAAGGAGAAGGGAAAAGAAAAAGAGCAAAATCCAAGAGAATAAAAAGTGCAACCTCAGGAATTGACAGATGGCTCAAAAGGATCGGTGACGAAAAAGGAAGCTGCAGAGTTCCTCAAATTCATCAAACATAGTGAGTACAATGTGGTAGAGTAATTGAATAGGTTGCCTACTCGTATTTCGCTAATATCTTTGCTCCTCAGCTCGGAACCACATAAAAATTCTTTGATGAAGATTCTGAACCAAGCATATGTGGATCGCGACATTTCAATTGAAAATTTAGACTACATCATTGGGAACATTTCAGTGGGTAACATAATATCCTTTAGCGATGAAGAAATCCCTTTTAGAGGTAGGGGAAACTACAAAGCCTTGCACATCACTACCAAGTATAAAGGCTGTACCATTGTAAAAGTGTTGCTTGATAACGGATCATCCTTGAATGTGATGCCCATGAGGACCTTGGCCCGCTTACCCATCGACATGTCTTACTTGAGAAAGAGCCAGATGATTGTGAGAGCCTTTGATGGGACAAGGAGAGAAGTGTAGGAGACATTGAGATACCGGTAGAAATCGGCTGTGTACCTTTACTATTGAATTTCAGGTTATGGATATCGCTCATTCATATAATTATTTGTTTAGAAGACCTTGGATCCACATGGCTGGAGCCATACCTTCATTGCTTCACCAAAAGGTCATGTTCATAGTGGACGGGAAAATTGTATGTGTTAAGGGGGAAGAGGACTTACTCATAAGCAAGCTAGCAGATACTCCTTACGTGGAAGAGACGGAAGAAGTGCCTGAATGTTCCTTCCGATCCTTCGAGTTCGTTAACACCACATACGTTGGAGAAGGAACCACACCACCCGTTCTGAGGCTTTCTAAAACCACCCAAATGGTTGTCAATTAGATAGTAGGGAAAGGATACTGAGGCGGGGTAGGATTGGGAAGAGAACTGCAAGGCATTAAAAGGCCCATACGTGCTACTAAAAATGAAGAAAGGTTTGGCTTGAGGTATAAGCCGACTAAGAAGGAAATAGAACAAATGATAGCCGAAAAAAGAAGGGAAAGGTTGGCTCGCTTTAAGTGGCACATGTTGGAAAATCATAGAATGATATATCCTCATCTTTACAAGACATTTCGGTCTGGAGGCTACATCTTTCCTGAATCACTCACCGTTGGGAACCGAGAATTAGTGCCGACATTAAGGGAAACCTTTTCTGATTTATCAATATGTGTAACGGAGGAAGGCGAAGAGCAGCTAGAAAATGTGGAGGGGATCCCTACTTCATACCTCGGACCACTTGAGCTGAAGTTGAGCAGCTGAACCACCATGAGTTTACCAGTCACTTGTGATTCAATTTCAAAGTAATGCAAACTAAACATCCGTGCTTATGCCCAAGAGCATTGAAAATTTTATGTATCGGGCTTTTTATCATTTATCATTCTAATAAATTGACATGCGTAGTGCATTTCTCATATCTCTTCTCATGATTCACCATTTCCATTTCTGTCATCTCATCCCTTTATTTTAACTGTTTATCTATACAATAGCTCTACATATTTCAATTCCCTTTACCTTCCAAGATTCCAAATAATGAATGCGAAGATGATAATGACAGTGGTTTTGAGGTTAATTTTGAAAAAGTTATAAGTGTCAGCGAACTTGACGATACAGAAAACGTGGAGGATTATGATTTAACTCCGGACTTGTTAAGACTAGTAGAACAGAAGGGGAGATAAATTGTCCCACATTAAGAGACACTTGAAACGATTAATTTAGGAAATGAAGAAAATAATAAAGAAGTTAGAATTGGTACGACGTTGGTGCCGAGTGAAAAAGAAAAACTAATAAAGCTACTCCATGAGTATGTAGATGTGTTTGCATGGTCCTATCAAGATATGCCAAGACTCAATACAGACATTGTATCCCATAAACTACCTTCAAAATCCGAATGCAAACCAATTAAGCAAAAGTTGAGAGGAATGAAACCTGAAATGCTGTTGAAAATTAAGGTAGAGGTGAAGAAATAGTTCGATACAGGATTCTTGGAAGTAGCTAAGTACCCCAAATGGGTTACAAATATTGTCCCA
This sequence comes from Theobroma cacao, assembly GCF_000208745.1. Lineage (NCBI taxonomy): Eukaryota > Viridiplantae > Streptophyta > Magnoliopsida > Malvales > Malvaceae > Theobroma > Theobroma cacao. Next base: position 16,046,243 of record NC_030853.1, on the reverse strand, counting down.
ATGCCTAAGAAAGATGAGAAAGTGAGAATGTGTGTGGACTATCGAGATTTGAATAGAGCTAGCCCAAAAGATAATTTTCCTCTGCCCTACATGACACCCTCGTTTACAATACTGCTCACCATTCCATGTTTTCCTTTATGGATGGTTTTTCAAGATATAACAAAATTAAGATGGCACCAGAGGATCGAGAAAAAACTACCTTCATAACTACGTGGGGGACCTTTTGTTATAAGGTAATACCATTTGGTTTGAAGAATGCTGGGGCAACTTATCAATGAGCCATGGTGACTTTTTTCCATGACATGATGCACAAAGAGGTTGAGGTGTATGTGGATGATATGATTGTAAAAGCTCGCAAAACAGATGATCATGCGACCAATCTTGAAAGGTTATTTAAGAGGTTATGGAAGTTTCAGCTTAGATTAAACCCGACAAAGTGTACTTTTGGAGTCACTTCAGGAAAGTTACTCAGTTTCATCGTCAGTGAAAAAGGAATAAAAGTTGACCCAGATAAGGTTCAAGCAATCTATGATTTGCCTTCTCCCAAAACACAGAAAGAAGTTAGAGGAATCTTGGGAAGGTTGAATTATATAGCCCGGTTCATATCACAACTCACACTCAAATGTGACCTGATCTTTAAGCTCATTCGCAAACACAATCCTGGGGCATGGAACGAGGAGTGCCAAGTTACTTTTGACAAGGTTAAAGAATATCTGTTGAGTCCGCTAGTGTTGGTACCACCTGTGGCCGGTAGACCCCTTCTTTTGTACTTGACAGTAAATGAAGGATCCATGGGATGTGTGTTGGGACAACATGATGAAACTGGTAAGAAAGAAAGGGCAGTTTACTACTTGAGTAAAAAATTCACTGAGTACGAGTCCAAGTATTCCTCGTTGAAAAAGATGTGTTGTGCTTTAGCATGGACGACGTATCAACTTAGGCAGTACATGCTATATCATACCACTTGGCTCATTGCGAAGTTCGATCCTATTAAATACATCTTCGAGAAACCATCCTTATCAGGTAGAGTGGCAAGATGGCAAGTGTTATTGTCTGAATATGATGTTGTATATGTGTCCCAAAAAGCTATTAAAGGAAGTGCAATCATTGATTTTATGGCAGAGAGGGTGGATGAGGATTATGAACGTATGGAGTTTGAGTTCCCAGATGAGGACTTGATGTCAATATGCCAAACAAGTGAGGAGAAATCGGAGAAAGAGAATTGGAAGATGTTTTTCGATGGAGCTTCGAATGCCTTGGGGCATGGCATAGGGGTCGTGTTAGTGTCACCAAAAGGAGATCATTATCCCATCATAGCTAAACTCAACTTCTATTGCACCAATAATGTGGTCGAATATGAAGCTTGTTTCATGGGTCTTCACGCAGCAATCGAGAGAAAAATTCACATTTTGGAAGTATATGGGGATTCCGCTTTGGTTATTTATCAATTGCGAGGAGAATGGAAGACACGTGACTCAAAGTTAATCCGGTATCATAAGTATGTTTCAAAGCTGATTGAAAATTTTGATAAGATTCGCTTCACCCATTTACCCCGAGAGGAAAGCCAAATGGCGGATGCATTAGCCACGCTGGCAGCAATGTTCGAAGTTGGTACCGATGTCAAGATTCAACCCATTATGATTAATCTTCGAGAGTGCCCCGCACACTGCTCCAGTGTAGAGGAAAAAGTAGACAGGAAATCGTGGTACCATGATATTGTGCATTATCTCAAGTTTCAGCAGTATTCGGAGCAAAGCTCAGAAAATGATAAGAAAATCATTAGAAGGTTGGCAATGAATTTCTTCTTGGATGGGGACATCTTGTACAAGAGAAGTAGGGATCAAATGCTTTTGAGATGTGTGGATTTAGCCGAAGCTCGGAGAATAGTTGAGGAAGTCCATGAAGGAATTTGTGGGGCACATGCAAGTGGGCATATGTTGGCAAGACAGGTCATGAGAGCAGGGTATTACTGGCTCACGTTGGAAATGGATTGTATAGATTTCGCTCGAAAGTGTCACAAGTGTCAAATATAAGCAGACAGAATCCACACTCCTACAAATTCACTGAATGTATTGACATCACCATGGCCATTCTCAATGTAGGGCATGGATGTGATTGGGTTAATAACCCCGAAGGCATCAAATGGGCATCAGTTTATTCTGGTGGCAATTGACTACTTCACTAAGTGGGTAGAAGTAGCATCTTATGCCAATGTGATCCAGAAAGTGGTATGTAAGTTCATCCAAAAAGAAATAATATGTCGCTATGGTTTACCAGAAAGGATCATCACAGATAATGCTAGTAACCTCAATGGTTCAATGATGAAAGAGGTTTGTGCCAAGTTCAAGATCAAACATCACAATTCAGCGCCTTATCGCCCAAAGATGAATGGAGCGGTAGAAGCAGCCAACAAGAACATCAAAAGGTTAATTGAAAAGATGATAGATGTATACAAAGATTGGCATGAGAAGTTACCCTTTGCTTTGCATGCTTATCGCACAACAGTCTGAACTTCCACGAGAGCTACGTCGTTCTCTTTGGTATAAGGGATGGAAGTAGTTTTTGCCAATTGAAGTAGAAATCCCCTCCCTAAAGGTCCTTAAAGAAGTACATTTGGAAGAAGTTGAATGGGTTAACGCTCGTTATGAGCAATTGAATCTCATGGAAGAAAAAAGGTTGACTGCACTTTGCCATGGGCAGTTATATCAAAAGAGAATGATGAGGGCGTATGGCAAGAAGGTACATCCTCGTCAATTCCAAGAGGGAGAGTTAGTATTGTCGTAATGTCTGATGGTCGGGTTCCCGGACCCGCACGTTACGACAGATGGCGACTCCGCTAGAGACTTGTCGAGAGTCGAACCATTAAATAATAATAGGTTATCCAAAGCTTTAAATAATTCGATGTTTCCTTAGTGTTAATGATTTGTTTTGCACATTTTGTTTGGTGCATTCGTTTATTTCGCATTTTGTTAATTTATTGCTTTTAATAATTGTGGGGATTTAGGATCGAGGGATGTGAGAATGTTATTCCGAGCTCGATATTTTCCTTCACACACATATCACATTTTACATTCATGCATAAACCCTCAACCCGGGTTATGTTCTTTTTAGGAGGGAGTTTAGTAGCTACGCTCTCGTGAGGTGATAACCTCCGCACTGGCTAGTGAAGACTCCCACTCAAATCGAACCTAGTCCGTTTGAAGCTTGTAATGGGTGAGGACCGGGGTGCCTTACTAGTCCGCATGGACGACAGTGAGGAATGATTTGGGAACCTTAGATCTGTTTATAAACCCTGCTCAGCATATAGAATATCGAGAGCAGCTTAATCCTAGGTAGGGTCATACCCGTGAGAGTATACCTTATAAATAAGTACACGTGAAGAAATTTCTTCCACTCCCTCTATTTTAAATTTTTCCACGAGATAATAAAGTATCGTGGAGTAGACAGTAATACCCATGATATTGCTTATTATTCTCTAATTATTTTTAACACTCCATTCTTTCTTTTTACCATACTAACTTAAGTTTATTTTGCTTGTCGTGTGCATGTTACATGTTCATTTGCATGCATCGTAATTGCATATAGGAGAAATATTGGCTACTCAACATCCAACCTAAGAGATCCTGGTTACATCCATGGCATCGTCATCAGTAGGTCCACTTAACATATACAGAAATGACTATGAGATAGAGTTACAGATGGGGCAGATTCAACAAGAAAAAGGAGATTGTTTGACCCAATGACATCTCCCAACTTTATCCGAGAGAGTTCACTTAGACCTTCAGCAGAATGACTTCACAAAGATGATAGGAATTTAAGAACAGTGGAGACGTGCTCACCGAGATAATTTTCACAGCAAGTATGGACACATTGCATGGCTCCTATATGTACTTGTTGATGACCAGATGCTCCGAGCCATCGTCCAGTTTTGGGATCCCTCATACCGTTGCTTTGTCTTTAACAAGGTGGACATGACCCCTACCATAGAAGAGTACTCATCTCTGCTCCGGATAGATCACATGCAGCCTGACAAGATCTATTGGAGGGCCTAGAAGACGGGACACTGACGGAAGCTGGCCAAGTTGTTAAGAATGACTACGGTAAAAGTGGATCAGCATTTGAAGAAGAAAGGAGACACAGAATGCCTTCCGTGGAGTTTCTTGAACGGATATATTAAGAAACACATGGAGGATGAATAAGGTCTCCTAGCTTTTGCGATGACGATCTATGGCTTAGTGGTCTTCCCGAAGGTTCTAGGTCATGTGGAGGTGTCAATCATAGACTTCTTTGATCAGGTGATGAGGAGCATCAACCTGGCCCCATCCATCTTAGCTGAAACCTTCAGATCCTTGAATTTTTGTCGACGCAAAGGCTAGGGACGATTCATCGGATGTGCCCAACTCTTAACTATATGGGTCAAAAGCCATTTTGAATGTAAAGAGAGCAAATTTCGGAAGCCTTATCTGTCTGTAAGTTGCCCTATCCTTGAGTTCTGCGAAAGTGTATGGCCCGACTGCAAGAGGAAAGAAGAGTGGGTCGCGAATCTGCTGAGGTTAATGAGTGTGGAAGTAACTTGGAGAGCTTCATGGAGGCCACGAATGCAAGTGATGTATAAATGCGGAGACAAGCCGTGGGTGCCACTGATGGGACCATGGAGAGCCATTAGCTATGCACCGATTATGGTACGGAGACTGTTCGGATCTGAGCAATTCGTACCCATGACTCACCAACTCAACTAGTTAGAGTTTACATATGGAGAGCCGAGAACGTTAAAAAAAATTGAGAAAATTGCACAAGACTGGAAGAAAACGTGCCGAGTGGATCAAGGGAAGGTTACCGATGAAGTCACCACAGGATATCATACTTGGCATGACCAAAAGGTGAAAGATGTCGTATGCCCCCTGAAAAATCCATCAAAACATCCCATAAACCCAGAACCTCAAGATGTCCTGCTAGAAAACGAGTTGACAAGAAAAAGACTTGAAAAGGAGATGATGAATATGAAGCGGAGACATGAGGATGAACTAGAAGAAGTGAAGAAAGAGACGGCAAGAAAGGTACGAATGGCTTTGGAAGAGCGGGATGAGTGGCAAAGCAAGTTTGAGGAAGTGAACGTGACAAATTCTTCTCTGATAGCCAGAATGCAAGAACTCCAAAGTGTCAACAATGCTTTGCAACACGAGGTACGAAGACAAGAACAAACTATCTAAGAGTTCAGATATGATTACGGCTTGTTGGAAATTGCCATGGAGGGCTATAAGGCATAGTATGAAGCAGTAAGGCAAGAGTATTTCCAAATGAGGGAAAGAAATGATTCGTGCACACAAAGCCTTCAAAGGAAAGAGGCTAAAATGCGATGGATACTGAGACAGATGAGAGAAGTGGCATTTAAAGTGTGAGTAATGGCAGACAAGATCGAAGAACTCAGGCGAGAGATTCTTCCGAGGGATGAATTGAGTGAGCGATTGATCGATCACCTCATGATGGTTAGGGACCAATATGACAAAGTTGGTTTTTCCTTTTGGTAGTTATGTAATGATTTTAGACAAAGATGTAATCAGATATTTCAGTTTTATGGATGTGGATTTTCTTATGGTAAATGTTGGATGGCCAATATCTTTCCTATTTTTCTTTTCAATACATTTCACTTGCATCATAGTTGCATGATTCATATAAATAATAATAAATGACAATGCATTCATCAACATAAAATTCTAACTTATCCATTTGGCCTATAAAAGAACAAAATTCCAGAGAAACAAACTCTACACAAATACAACACAAGAGCTTGTTCTAAGATCATGGGGGACGAACACTCGGAGAGAATGGACAAGATAAAAAAAAAGCAAGAAGAGATCATGGGTTAGTTGTCAAAGATTTTGGAGTTGATATCGACAAATAAAGGGAAGAGAGTGGCGGGGAGTTCTGGTATGTCAGAAGATGTTCAACAGACAAAAGCCAATACAGACCCCGTATATCCTCTAGGATTCACACCACCACTAGCAAGGAATGCGTCTATCCCCATGCCGTCGATAGGACAATATCCGTTCTTTGGGATGCTAGTGCCTATAGGGCCACCACCGACTTATGCCCAACAGAGGCCAATTGGAGGGGCAAGTCCTTTAGACCCCATCTCTGTACCTGATTTAGACGATTCGAAGGAAAAAGAGAAGCTCAAATGTGGATCCGTTGAATCAAAGGACAATCCTGATACCCACTAGAAATTTGACCTTTTTGAGGAAAGATTACGCATGATAAAAAGAATGGGAATGTATTGCTCTATGGATGCAATCGAACTCTGTCTCGTTCCAGATGTGGTTATATCCCCAAAATTCAAAGTTCCAGACTTTAAAAAGTACGACAGAACCAAGTGCCTGGTCACACATATCACCATGTATTGTAGAAGGATGGCCGCATATGCCCATGATGACAAACTCTTGATACATTGCTTTCAAGATAACCTCACTGGTGCTACAGCAAAATGGTACATTCAACTAAACCGCAATCGAATCCATACATGGAAGGACCTTACTCTGGCGTTTGTGGCTCAGTATAAGCATGTTACAAATATGGCTCTGGATCGCCTTTTTTTACAAAACATGGAGAAGAAACCCACTAAAAGCTTCAAAGATGGAAAAATATGGCTTCTCAAGTCCAGCCACCATTGACTGAGAAAGAGACCATCGTAATGTTTGTTAACACCCTGCGGGCCCCTTACTATGAACGATTGGTCGGTAGTGCCACAAAGAACTTCTCTGATATGGTGATTTCAGGAGAGATGATAGAGACTGCCATTAAGTAAGGAAAGATAGAAAGAGGTGATGCGACACACACGAAGAAAGGCATAACTTTTAAGAAGAGGGAAGGAGAAGCCCAAACCATCACTTAGGGACAACCCCAAGGAGAAAGCTACAACATTTATCAGCCATATCCACCATATCCCTATTACCCAGCTGTGAATAACACTTCACAAAGTCCATACCTATATCCACCCGTGTTAAATGTCATTATCATCTTAACAAAGTTCTTTGACACTTGTAGGTATGGTGCCAAATGTCATCACCATGGCCATTCTCAATGTGGGGCATGGATGTGATTGGGTTAATAACCCCGAAGGCATCAAGTGGGCATCGATTTATTTTGGTGGCGATTGACTACTTCACTAAGTGGGTAGAAGCAGCATCTTATGCCAATGTGACTCAGAAAGTGGTATGTAAGTTCATCCAAAAAGAAATAATATGCCGCTATGGTCTCCCAGAAAGGATCATCACAGATAATGCTAGTAACCTCAATGGTTCAATGATGAAAAAGGTTTGTGCCAAGTTCAAGATCAAACATCACAATTCAGTGCCTTATCGTCCAAAGATGAATGGAGCGGTAGAAGCAGCCAACAAGAACATCAAAAGGATAATTGAAAAGATGACAGATGCATACAAAGATTGGCATGAGAAGTTACCCTTTGCTTTGCATGCTTATCACACAATAGTCTGAATTTCTACGAGAGCTACGCCGTTCTCTTTGGTATACGGGATGGAAGCAGTTTTGCCAATTGAAGTAAAAATTCCCTCCCTAAGGGTCCTTAAAGAAGAACAGTTGGAAGAAGCCGAATGGGTCCTTAATGAATGCGAAAATGATAATGACATTTGGCAACTTGTGCCCCTAAGGGTCCTTAATGAATGCAAAGATGATAATGACATTTGGCACGAGTGGATATAATTATGGACTTTGTGAAGTGTTATTCACAGCTGGGTAATAGGGATGTGGTGGATATGGCTGATAAATGTTGTAGCTTCCTCCTTGGGGTTGTCCCGAAGTGATGGCTTGGGCTTCTCCTTCTCTCTTCTTAAAAGTTTCGTCTTTCTTCTTGTGTGTCTCATCACCTCTTTCTATCTTTCCTTGCTTAATGGTAGTCTCTATCATCTCTCATGAAATCACCATATCAGCGAAGTTCTTTGTGGCACTACCGACCAATCGTTCATAGTAAGGGGCCCGCAGGGTGTTAACGAATATTACGGTGGTCTCTTTCTCAGTCAATGGTGGTTGGACTTGAGAAGCCACATTCCTCCATCTTTGAGCATATTCTTTGAAGCTTTTAGTGGGTTTCTTCTCCATGTTTTGTAAAGAAAGGCGATCTGGAGCCATATTTGTAACATGTTTATACTGAGCCATAAACGCCCGAGTAAGGTCCTTCCATGTGTGGATTCGATTACGGTCCAGTTGGACGTACCATTTTGTTGCAGCACCAGTGAGGCTATCATGGAAGCAATGTATCAAGAGCTTATCATCATGGGGATATGCGACCATCTTTCTACAATACATGGTGATGTGTGTGACCGGGCACTTGGTTCCATCGTACTTTTTAAAGTCTGAAACTTTGAATTTTGGGGGTATAACCACATCTGGAATGAGACAGAGTTCGATTGCATCCATAGAGCAATACATTCCCATTCCTTCTATCATGTGTAGTCTTTCCTCAAAAAGGTCAAATTTCTGATGGGTATCAAGATTGTCCTTTGATTTAACGGATCCACACTTAAGCTTCTTTTGTCATTCGGATCGTCCAAATCAAGTACAGAGATGGGGTCTGAAAGACTTGCCCCTCCAATTGGCCTATGTTGGGTATAAATCGGTGGTGGCCCTGTAGGCACTGGCATCCCAAAGAACGGATATTGTCTTATCGACGACATGGGGATAGACGCATTCCTTACTAGTGGTGGTGTGAATCCTGGTGGATATACGGGGTCTGTATTGGCTTCTGTCTGTTGAACATCTTCTGACATACCAGAACTCCCAACCACTCTCTTCCCTTTATTTGTCGATATCAACTCCAAAATCTTTGACAACTGAGCCATGATCTCTTCTTGCTTTTTTTTGATCTTCTCCATTCTCTCTGAGTGTTCGTCCCCCATGATCTTAGAACGAGCTCTTATGTTGTATCTGTGTAGAGTTTGTTTCTCTGAAATTTTGTTTTTTTATAGGCCAAATGGATAAGTTAGAATTTTATGTTGATGAATGCATTGTCATTTATTATTATTTATATGAATCATGGAACTATGATGCAAGTGAAATGTATTGAAAAGAAAAATAGGAAAGATATTAGCCATTCAACATTTACCATAAGAAAATCCACATCCATAAAACTGAAATATCCGATTACATCTTTGTCTAAAATCATTACATAACTACCAAAAGGAAAAACCAACTTTGTCATATTGGTCCCTAACCATCCTGAGGTGATCGATCAACTGCTCACTCAATTCATCCCTTAGAAGAATCTCTCGCCTGAGTTCTTCGGTCTTGTCTGCCATTACTTGCGCTTTAAATGCCACTTCTCTCATCTGTCTTAGTATCTATTGCATTTCAGCTTTTTTCCTTTGAAGGCTTTGTGTGCACGAATCATTTCTTTCCTTCATTTGGAAATACTCTTGCCTTACTGCTTCATACTGTGCCTTATAGCCCTGCATGGCAATTTCCAACAAGTCGCAGTCATTTCTCAACTCTTGGATAGTTTGTTCTTGTCTTCGTACCTCGTGTTGCAAAGCATTGTTGACACTTTGGAGTTCTTGCATTCTGGCTATCAGAGAAGAATTTGTCACGTTCACTTCCTCAAACTTGCTTTGCCACTCATCCTGCTCTTCCAAAGCCATTCGTACCTTTCTTGCCGTCTCTTTCTTTACTTATTCTAGTTCATCCTCATGTCTTCGCTTCATATTCATCATCTCCTTTTCAAGTCTTTTTCTTGTCGACTCGCTTTCTAGCAGGACATCTTGAGGTTCTGGGTTTATGGGATGTTCTGATGGATTTTTCGGGGGGCATACGACATCTTTCACCCTTTGGTCTTGCCAAGTATGATATCCTGTGGTGACTTCATCAGTAACCCTCCCTTGATCCACTCGGTACGTTTTCTTCCAATCTTGTGTAATTTTTTCAATTTCTTTTAGCGTTCTCGGCTCTCCATATGTAAACTCTAACTGGTTGAGTTGGTGAGTCATGGGTACGAATTGCTCAGATCTGAACTGTCTCCATACCATAATCGGTGCATAGCTAATGGCTCCCCATGGTCCTATCAACGGCACCCACGACTTGTCTCCGCATTTATACATCACTTGCATTCACGGCATCCATGGAGCTTTCCAAGTTACTTCCACGCTCATTAACCTCTAGAGATTCGTAACTCACTCTTCTTTCCTCTTACAGTCAGGCCATACACTTTCGCAGAACTCAAGGATAGGGCAACTTACAGACAGATAAGGCTTTAGAAATTTGCTATCTTTATATTTGAAATGGCTTTTGACCCATATAGTTAAGAGTTGGGCACATCCGATGAATCGTCCATCGCCTTTGCGTCGATAGAAATTCAAGAATCTGAAGGTTTCAGCTAAGATGGATGGGGTCGGGTTGATGTTCCTCGTCACCTGATCAAAGAAGTCTATGACTGACACCTCCACATGACCTAGAACCTTCGGGAAGACCACTAAGCCATAGATTTCCATCGCGAAAGCTAAGAGACCTTGTTCATCCTCCATGCGTTTCTTAATATATCTGTTCAAGAAACTCCACGGAAGGCATTCTGTGTCTCCTTTCTTCTTCAAATGCTGATCCACTTCTACCGTAGTCATTCCTAACAACTTGGCCAGCTTCCGTCGGTGTCCCATCTTCTGGGCCCTTTAATAGATCTTGTTAGGCTGCATGTGATCTATCCGGAGCAGAGATGAGTACTATTCTATGGTAGGGGTCATGTCCACCTTGTTAAAGATAAAGCAATGGTATGAGGGATCCCAAAACTGGACGATGGCTCGGAGCATCTGTTCATGAACAGGTACATATAGGAGCCATGCAATGTGTCCATAATTGCTCTGAAAATTGTCTCGGTGAGCACGTCTCTACTGTTCCCAAATTCCTATCATCTCTGTGAAGTCATTCTGCTGAAGGTCCAAGTGAACTCTCTCGGGTAAAGTTGGGATATGTCCTTGGGTCAAACAGTCTCTTTTTTCTTGTTGAATCTGCCCCATCTGTAACTCTATCTCATAGTCATTTCTGTATATGTTGAGTGGACCTGCTGATGACGATGCCATGGATGTAACCGGGATCTCTTAGGTTGGATGTTGTGTAGCCAATATTTCTCTTATATGCAATTACGATGCATGCAAATGAACATGTAACATGCACGCGACAAGCAAAATAAACTTAAGTTAGTATGGTAAAAAGAAAGAATGGAGTGTTAAAAATAATGAGAGAATAATAAGCAATATCATGGGTATTACTGTCTACTCCATGATACTTTATTATCTCGTGGTAAAATTTAAAATAGAAGGAGTGGAAGAAATTCCTTCATGTGTACCTATTTATAGGGTATACTCTCACGGGTGTGGCCCTACCTAGGATTAAGTTACTCTCGGTATTCTATATGTTGAGTGGGGTTTATAAACAGAGCTAAGGTTCCCAAATCATTCCTCACTGTCGTCTACGCGGACTATTAAGGCACCTCGGTCCTTACCCATTACAAGTTTTAAACGGACTAGGTTCGATTTGAGTGGGAGTCTTCACTAGCCCGTGTAGAGGTTATCACCTCACGAGAGCGTAGCTACTAAACTCTCTCCTAAAAAGGACATAATCTGGGTGGAGGGTTTATTAATGAATGCAAAATGTGCTGTATGTGCGAAGGAAAACATCGAGTTCGGAATAACATTCTCACATCCCTCTATCCTAAATCCCCACAATTATTAAAAGCAATAAAGTAACAAAATGTGAAATAAACGAATGCACCAAACAAAATATGTAGAACAAATCATTAACATTAAGGAAACATCGAATTATTTAAAGCCTTGGATAACCTATTATTATTTAATGGTTTGACTCTTGGCAAGTCCCCAGTGGAGTCGCCATCTGTCGTAACGTGCGGGTCCAGGAACCTGACTGCCAGACGCGAGTGAAAACTCTAAAAAACTAGGAGTCGCCACCAATCTTTTTATTAGGTGCGATTGGCCACCTATTGACTCGATTCTAATCGATGAAGCCTTAAATTAATTTTAAGCCCACCGAAAAGAACCTTAAACTAGTCTACGTTTTTCTAGATCTAAGTTCGAGAGTACAGCTACGCTCGAGAAAGGATTAGCACCCCCGAGATGCCCGTTCCATGAACGGTACCATTTTTAGATTATCCTATTAGACTTTTATGATATTTTATTAGTTATGATTCTCCTATTTTATCCCTTATTTATCCTAAAATGGAATGCAAATGTGAAGTAAGATGAAATGCATGACGTGAGATAAAAATATGTCGGACGAGTAACCTTTTATCGAGGATATTTTCCCGGATCCGCCCTTCATACAGATGGGATTTGGGGTATTCTCTCACCTAGGGAATTATTCGAGAAATTTATCTTTGCAAATTCGACGAATAAATCCCGTCATCGGGGTCATCGTACATTTTCTTTTAAAATAATATTTTCGTGCATAATGAACCAAATTCGGGCAAAAGCTATTTATTAAAAATGCTTCTCGAGCCCTCCCATCATACTGGTGGGACTTGAGGACATTTTATCACCTAGAGAAATTTCTTAGAAATACCCGTCTTCGCAAGATTCTCGAAAGATCCCATCATCGGGGCTTAAACTTGAAAACATAAATATTTATATGCAATGATATGCATGATGCATACTGTGCTAATACAATTGTCCATTTTTTTATTATCAATTATTATTTTCATTTTATTTTTTTTATCATATTTTATATTTTATTTCTAATTATTATTTTTTTATACTTTACATTTTTTATTTTAAGTTACTCTTATATTTTCCTTTTATAATTAGATCAATTGTTTATGATTCCATGTTACTTTAATGACAAAAATTTTGTATATTTTTTACATAACATTTTATTAATCTATAGTTTATACCATTAGATATTTAATACTCAATTTTAAATTACTTATTGTTTTGGGTTTTTTATTTATTTGCCTATTTATTTAATGTCATGTATATAGCATTTTTACAAATTTATTATTTTATTATATATTTGAATTATTTTTATTTATTATTTTTATCCTTTTTTTATCTATTGTTATTTATTTATTATTTTTATTGAATAACTTTTGTATAATCAAATTCTTTATTTATTAAAAATTTTGGGATCTTGAAATCGAGGCCCTCCCATCGTACTGGTGGAGCCTTGATTCGGATTCCGTACCTAGAGAATGTGGGCTCGGGATTGCAACTTCTCGTGTCCCGACTAACTATCCTGTCATCGGTATTTATATATTATGCTTAAAATCAATAATATGGTACTTTTAAGAGTCAATTTTTTAAGGTTGATTTTCATACCTATCTTATTATAATTATTTTGATACTTGACATAATATTTTTTTACTTTTTATTTTTATTCACCAAATATATATTTTAATATACATAAATATTTCCCATGCTCTTTTCTTTATTTTATTTAAGAATACCTCACTAGTAACCTAATAATTTCCAATTTCACTTAATTTAATCTATATGTAAATCTCTTAGCAATCTATTTTTTTTGTTTTGCATATTTGCCTCAATCACCCTTAATAACCATTCTCCTACATTTAAATTCTTTTCTTGATTAACTATATGCCTTTTATTTTCATATTATATTATTATTTTTAGTTAAATGTTCTTTTGTTTCTTTCTATATATTTTTATTCTTGGATCTATTTTTATAACTAAATAACCTTTCTACCTAATTTTGCTATTATTTATTGCATAATCAAATATATATATATTCTTATATATATTCTTATATTCTTGTCTTATCCCACTTCTTGCATATAAAGTTGTAATTTTATTTCTCTAAAAATAACTAAAATAGATAAATAAATAAAACAAAATTAAAAACATTCAAAATAGGCATCAAAGATTCAAACCCAATAACTGCAAAGCCCAAAACATACCAAGGTCGGGCTTGGACTAGCCCAAAGCTGAACCTAAGGATGCCCACAATGGCTCCAGAAGCCCACTTCTTCTTCGGTCAAAACGCATCGTTTAGTGCCTTGCTTCAGCTACCCTTTTGTGTGCCAAATGACACTGTTTGGAAGGGATTGGTTAAGTCTATTGATGAGTCTCAAAACGACGTCGTTTTGAACCTCCCAAACCCTAACTATAAAATCTTCTTTTTCTCTCCTCTCTTTATTTTCCTCTTTTGCCTATCTCTCTAGCCCAAACTCTCTCCCTTCTCTCTACCAAACCCCCGACCACTCCCCAAGATCAGCTTCCTACCGCCAGCAACTCCTTCTTTTCCCTCTCTACTTTCCAGCCACCGGACACCCACAACCAGATTTCTTTCTTTTTGGTGTTGCCTGAATCAGGCTTTTCTCCTCACATCGCCGTCGTCCTAAAACCCAGGTCTCCCTTCACCGCCCGACGCCAATTCGTTTCCTCCCTCGTCACTACGCTCTCTCTCCTTCCTTGTTGCGATGACCCAAGCACCAAAACTCTCTCAATCTCCTTCATTTGGCCGGCAGCAATGGGATCCCTTTTCACTCTCTCTCCTTGCCAATCGGCTTTCCCCTCATCTCCTTACGCATTTTTTTGATTTTTTGGTATATCTTTTCTGACTTTTTTTTTTGGGTTGTGGATCGTTTTGGTTACTAGTGAATATAGGGTATTTTTTTGCATATTTTTAGCTTTCTCTTTGGCTTGCAGGTGGTGGCTTGTTACTCCTTTTTTCGGATGGGTGCTACAGTGCCCCCTTTATACTGGGTTGAAGGGGGCACGCTCCCACTACCCTACCAGACGTAAATTTTTCGTGTTTGGCAGGGTGAGGGAGGTGCCTGGAAGGGTGCGTCTGCACCTTGCCAGTCGTACCTTTCTCCACCCCTTTTTTTTTCTTCATTTTTTCTTTATTATTCTTTTAATTTGTATTATTTTTATTTTTTAATTCATTTTTTTTGTTTATGATTTTTGTTATAATTTTTAGTGTCTACAAGTATTGAAAAGAATTCTCCCGAACCAGCAGGATCCTCGTGGGAAATGGACGCCGAATTGGGAATGACCATTTGTGGTGAGGAAAGCTTTTTCAAGAGGAGCACTAATTTTGGCAGAGATGGACGGAAGGGAGCTTTCTAACCCAATGAATGCTGATGCTGTAAAGAAATATTTTGCGTAAAAAAAAAAGAAGAAAAAATGAATTAAAGAATTAAAATTTTTTTTTTTTCAAGTTGAAAACCTGAAAAGGCGGCTTGAATCTGGGAGATGTGTTTAAGGCGAAAACCCGAAAGGGCGATCTAGACACGAAGGAGGTCCAAGTACTACAAGGGCTTAACACAGAAGGGGTGAAAATCATGATCCGAGATGTTCAGACAAAAGACAAGGGAACTGATGATTGTGCCTGTTTTGGGATAAAATTTCAAGACTACTGTCAATATCTATCGGAACAGTCATTAAGAAAAAACTGTATCTCTTTTTGTATTAATTGGTTTTCCTCTGTTCCTTGTCATTATACCTGATTGTAGAAACTTCCCTTTTTCTAATGAAAAATAGCCTTTCTGCTCCCAACATGGTCATCATTTCCATTCTGCCAAGAGAGGAGATATGATTACATTGCATTGCATTTGTCATAAAATTGGAATGATATTTAATAAAGAGCATGATAAAGTAAAGAAATATTTGCAGTATTTTGAAAAAGGATCATAATTGACCGGGAATGAAATGAAGTCTAGTAATGTAAAAAAAGAAAGAGAAAAGACTAAGAAAAGAGAGAAAGAAATGGAAATAGCAATAGAATAGAGAACAGTAAAAATGTGAAGAATGATTGGACCATGCATATAATAGAGGAAGAAAACAATTGTGAGCAATGAATCGAGAAAGACGAGAGATTGAAAGCGTGATCGGTTCATCTTCCATTGATCAAAGAGAAGACTAAAAAACACTAAAAAAAAAAACCTGATGAAGATGATTAGGATATTTAAATTGCCATGTTCAAAGTTTTAAAACAACTGAAAAAGAGGGAAATTTAACTTTAAAGTCGTAGAGCCTCAGATGAGGAATTGATTTATTTTTCAACATATCAAAAAACAAAAAAAGAAAAAACGTTTCGTTACCTCAGTTTTAAGGAGTTCATTTTTGAAACTTTCGTCGCCTCAACTTTGAGGAGTTCATTTTAAAGTTTCGTTACCTCAGCTTTGAGGATTTCATTTTTAAAGTTTCGTTGCCTCAATTTCGAGAAGTTCATTTTTTAAAGTTCTATTGTCNTTAAAGTTTCGTTGCCTCAATTTCGAGAAGTTCATTTTTTAAAGTTTCATTGTCTCAGCTTTGAGGAGTTCATTTTTAAAGTTTCGTTGCCTCAGCTTTGAGGAGTTCATTTTTAAAACTTTCGTTGCCTCAGCTTTGAGGAGTTCATTTTTAAAGTTTCATTGCCTCAGATTTGAGGAGTTCATTTTTAAAGTTTCGTTGCCTCAGCATTGAGGAGTTCATTTTTTTAAAAAGTTTCATTGCCTCAGCTTTGAGGAGTTCATTTTTAAAGTTTCGTTGCCTCAACATTGAAGAGTTCATTTTTAAAGTTTCATTGCCTCAGCTTTGAGGATTTCATTTTTTAAGTTTCGTTGCCTCAGCTTTGAGGAGTTCATTTTTAAAGTTACGTTGCCTCAGCATTGAGAAGTTCATTTTTAAAGTTCATTTTTAAAGTTTCATCACCTTAGCTTTGAGGATTTCATTTTTAAAGTTTCGTTGCCTCAACTTCGAGGAGTTCATTTTTTAAAAGTCTCGTTGCCTCAGTTTTGAGGAGTTCATTTTAAAAAATCTCGTTGCCTCAGCTTTGGGGAGTTTTATTTTTTAAAATTTCATTGCCTCAATTTTGAGGAGTTCATTTTTAAAGTTTCGGTGCCTCAACTTTGAGAAGTTCATTTTTCAAGTTTCATTGCCTCAATTTTGAGGTGTTCATTTTTTAAAAGTTTCGGTGCCTCAGCTTTGAGGAGTTCATTTTTCAAGTTTCATTGCTTCTATTTTGAGAAGTTCATTTAAAAAAAAAACAAAAAAGTTTCAGTGCCTCAGCTTTGAGGAGTTCATTTTTCAAGTTTCGTTGCCTCAATTTTGAAGAGTTTATTTTAAAAAAAAAATTTTAAAATTCTCATTGCCTCAATTTTGAGGTGTCTATGTCTTTGCACTATTTCAGATTTTCGAAATGCGCAAAGAGGAGCAGCTGTAAACACTATAAAAAGAAAAATCCTAATTAATTAAAAGTAAATGAAAAATAAACAAAAAAAGAAAAAAAACAAAAAAAGAGAAAAGGGGAGAGGGTACGATTGGTAGGGTGCGGATGCACCCTACCAAGCACCTCCCTCACCCTGCCAGACGTGAAAAATTCACGTCTGGTAGGGTAGTGGAGGCACTACACTCAGCCAAAAGTCGAGTGCAACCACAAATTCTCAATTAGAAAATACAAAAAATAAAAAAATATATATATAGAAAAGGGGTGCACAATGGGAAAGGGAGGATAGTTCGGGTTCTTGGGAGTCGAATTTGGGTTTTGGGTGGTTCAAATCGGAGGTGAAAGAGACCTTTTGTGCTGTCGGTGGTGGGGTTTGCTTTTTAAAGTTGGGTTTTAGGAGCTGTCCGGCGGTGAGGAAGAGCCCGATCGACAGTAAAAGAGAGAAAAAGAGGGAGATCTAATCGATTTGCTGGAGGGAGTAACGAAAAGCCTCCTGCTAGCTAGTGAGAAGCTGTCCGGCGGTGAAGAAGAGCTCGATCTGCAGTAAAGGAGAGAAAAGGAGGGAGATCTAATCAGTTTGCTGGAGGGAGTAACGGAAAGCCTCATGCTCGCCAATGAGAAGCTGTTTGACGATGAAAAGGGAGAAGAAGAGTTAGACGCTTGAGCAAGAGAGTAACGGGAAAGTCCCCAAGTTGTCGGTGTGAAGTGTGAGAGAGAAATGTGGGATTTTTAGAGAGAGAAGAGAGAGTTTGGTGGCTAGAGAGAGAAACAGATGAGAGAACATGAAGATAAAAGTATAAAATGAGGGTTTTATAGCTAGGGGTTGATGATTCTGAAATGACGTCATTTTGACCCACAAAGAGTTCATATTCAGTCCTTCAAACGACACCGTTTTGAGCACCAGGAGGTTGAATTCTTGAAGCAAGCTTTTTGGGCCTTCCACAGATTCGGTTTCTCCTTGAGCGGATCTGGGCTCAAATTTTGGGTAAGCTTTAGACCTTTGACATATTGAGTTTGTTGCATAATGATTGGGTTGATTGTTTTTATTTTTTAGAATCATTAACATAATTTTATAAAATTGATAAAAGTAATAATGATGATAAATAAAAAGGAAAATAGGTAGAGATATGTTTGTGTTGTAATATGAATGTTAGAAATATAGAAAATTTACTAATATAGGAGATATAAAAATATATAAAAATAAACATTTGGTAATAGAAAAGAAAATTATATATTTAGTTACATAAAAAAAATAAAATTAGGAAATAAGTAGAAAAATTACTTAGTTATAAAAACATATTTAGGTATACAAAAAATATACAATAGTGAAATAAAGAAGTGGTTATTAAAAAATGATAGATTTAGGCGAAAGAAAGAGAAGAGAAAAAGGGGGATAAGTGAACCAAAATGAATAGAAGCCTGATAAAAATATTTAGATTAAATTAAGTGAGAGATGGAAAATTATTTGCTAATGGATGGATTGGGATAGATGAAAAACATAAAGGAACATATTAGGTTATAAAAATAGATTTAATAAATGAGTAAAATGAAAATTAAAGCAAAGTGAAGAATTATTCATATAAATAAGATAAGTACTTAATTCTATACCGATGATGGGATGATCGGTCGGGACGCGAGAAGTCGCAATCACGAGCCCATATTCCATAGGTTCGAAATTCGAATTAAGGGTCCACCAGTTTGATGGGAGGGCCTCGATTTCAAGATCCCGAAATTTTAATAAATAAAGAATTTGACTATACAAAAGGTATTCAATAAAAATAATAAATAAATAACAATAGATAAAAAAGGATAAAAATAATAAATAAAGATAATTCAAATATATAATAAATAATAAATTTGTGAAAATGCAATATACACGACATTAAATAAATAAAAAAATAGAAAAATAAATAAATAATATAAAAAAAATCTAAAACAACAACTAATTTCAAATTAAGCATTAAATATCAAGTGGCACAAACTATGGATTAATAAATATTATAAAAAAATGTGAAGATAAAGATAAGAAAGAAAAAAAGAATTAAATATAGATATATAAAATAAGATCTTAGGCATTAGGTTTGAATAAAAGATTGCTTACGAAAAATATAATAATAATAAAAATATAAAAATATAAAAAATAAAAATAGTATAATAAAAAAATAAAATTTTTGTTCATTAAAAATGACATGGAATCATAAATAATTTATCTAATTATAAAAGAAAAATATAAAAACTTAGAATTAAAATGTAAGGTATAAAGAAAATAATAAGAAAAAAAATAGAAAATATGATAATAAATAAATATAATAAAATGAAAATAATAATTAAATAATAATAAATAAAAAAATAGACAATTGCATTAGCATAGCATATACATATTACATAATGCATATCATTGCATATAAATATTTCTGTTTTCGAGTTTAAGCCCCGATGATGGGATCTTTCGAGGATCTTGCGAAGGCGGGTATTCCTCGAAAAGTTTCTTAGGTGAAAAGGTGTTTCCGGGTCCCACCAGTATGATAGGAGGGCTCGAGAAGCATCTTTAATAAAAGGCTTCTGCCAGTATTAGGTTCATTACACACGAAAATATTATTTTAAAAGAAAACGTACGATGACCCCGATGACGGGATTTATTCGTCGAATTTACGAAGGTGAATTTCTCAAATAATTTCCTTGGTGAGAGAACACCCCGGATCCCACTAGTATGATGGGCGGATTCGGGAGAACGTCCTCAATAAAAGGTTATTTGTCTGACATTTTTTATCTCACGCCATACATCTCATCTTGCCTCACATTTGCATTCCATTTTAGATTAAATTGGAGATAAAATAAAAGAATAACAACTAAGGGAATATACTGAAATTAAAAATTAAAGCCTAATAGGATAATCAAAAAATGGTACCGTTCATGGAACGGGCGTCTCGGGGGTACTAATCCTTCCCCGAGCATAACCGTACTCCTGAACTTAGATCTAAAAAAACGTAGATCAGTTTAAGGTTCTTTTCGATGGGCGTAAAATTAATTTAAAGCTTCATTGATTAGAATCGAGTCAATAGGTGGCCAATCGCACCTAGTAAAAAAAAAGATTGGTGGCGACTCCTAATTATTTTAGAATTTTCACTTGCGTCTGGCGGTCAAGTTCCCGGACCCGCACGTTACGACAGGTGGAACCTTTATTTTCTCAATATTTCAATAAAAAATGATTGAGTAAAAATTACAAGTGAAATATAAAGTAAGAGATTTATAAAATATATATATATATATATATATATGGAAAAGAAATCAATTTATATTCTCATCAATCATGGTAAACAAAATCCCATTACATCATATAACAATAAGTCTCTAATATCTAAACGAGGATTATTATAGATTACAAATCTTTCTTCTACCATGAAATCCTTGCTAGCCATATAATCAACTAATCTGTTACCTTATCTGAAAGCATGCTGTGTAACCACCTCCCATTGTCGTTGAAGAAGACTATGGATTGTTGGATCAGGTCCGAATTAGAACAAGGGTGAGCTGATGGAGTGTTAATAGCATGGACTACTATCTTGTTGTCAACTTGTAGATCAATTTTCTTGTAACCCAAGTCCCATGCCAAACTTAAGACCTTTGTAAACACCCCAAAGTTCCATTCAATAAGCCGAGCATTTATCTAATTTGAGTGAGAAACCTCCCTTCCATTCACCTTGTGCATCCTGTAATACACCTCCCGTTGCTACCTTGTCCAAAGAATGTCGAAAAGCACCATCAACATTTAGAGCAATACAGTTCGTAGTAAATAGTAACCATCCTATCAAACGTTTCACCCTGGCTCATACATCTGAACTCCTTTCTTGCAAAGTACTTATTCCAGTCAAATGTGTATCAAGTGCCTAACTTTGAATTAAATTCAAGCGACCCTTTGTAGGAAGAATCTTACTTTCAAATATGAATGAATTCCTCCATTTCTAAAGGAACCAACATGAGATACCAAACACCATATTCCATGGAACCCCATTAACCATAACTTTGCTTATGTTTAAGTTAAAAGACATCCAATCTAATAAAAAAGTAGCATGAAATATACCTTGTAGATTCTTTGGGAAGAGTCTAAACCACAATGCATTAGTGGAGGGACAGTATCTTGATGTATGCAATATCGATTCTTCTTATACTTGACATTGTGGGCATGTAGGATCATTAGAAAATTTCCTTCTCACTCTCTTTTTATTTGTAAGAAGTTTATTATGAAGACAAAGGAAATAAAAAGTGCGAATTCGTTTAGGACTATGCCATTTCCAAATTAAATTGCAAACACCATTAATTCCTTCAACGTTAGAATTCAGCATACCTCTTAAGACATCATATGTTGATGACACAGTAAAAAAACCCAAAGGAGATGGTGCCCAATAAGGCTTGTCTGGCTCCAAGGTATTTGTAGGAGGAAGAGTTTCTGAGAGACGATTAATTACCTGAGGGGGTGAGAGGTTCACCATTCTCTCTAGATCCCATTCGCCATTCGGCTTGATAAATTCTTTAACACTGCTATTATCATCAACTGATATACCAATCAATTGGGCTACTTCAAAAAGAGGACAATCATCTAGCCAACAATCAGTCCAGAATCTTGTCAAAATACTATCTCTAATAGCCACCGAATATTAGATTTAAATTAAGCCAAAGTTGACTAATAGAGGTCCAAAATGCCGATGCTCCCTTCCGTTGTATATTGTTTGGAACCAAAAACCACCCCATATTATATTTATGTCACAGTACCTTCACCCAAAGAGATTTGATTTTCGAGACCACTTACCAACATGCTTTGAGCGAAAATGCCTCATTCATCGTCCTCAAGTTACGTATCCCTAATCCACCTTCATCCTTGGGTTGACAAATATCACTCCACTTCATTAAATGTACCTTTCAAGAATTCGAATTGCCACAACAAAGGAAGTTTCGACAATGTGCCTTTATCTTCTTACATGTACTCACTGTGATTGCAATTGTCCGCATGGCATAATAAGGTATTGTCGACAATACTGACTTAACTAATGTAAGCTTGCCTGCGAATGAAAGAATAAAGACCTTACATAAACTCAACTTAGAAGAAATCTTCTCCTCCAGCTATCTAAAAAGACTCAAGTTCTTTCGTCCATGGAGTAGAGGAACACCTAGATATTTCCCTATATTTTCAGAATAGGAGAAACCTAAATTTTCAAAAATTACATTAATGACCTCTGCTGATACATTCCTCGAACAACAAAAAGAGGACTTTCAACATTAACTTTTTCCCTTGAGCATATGCAAATCATCAAGAACACCTTTAACAATCTCCATTTGTTGGACAGAAGCTTCTGTGAAGAGAATCAAATCATCAGCGAAAAATAAATGAGATAAATGGGGACCATTTCGGGTCAATTTATAGGTTTCTAGAGGTCCTGCGATACTGTAGCTTGAAAACCATGTGATATATGCTCCATACACAAGAAAACAATATATAGTGAGAAGGGATTGCTTTGTAGGACACCCTTGGAAAGGAAAAAATTCTCAAAAAAAGATCCATTCCACAATATCTGTGAACTACAGCTTCTCTAACTACGAACTATCAAACCAATAATATGTTCAAGAATATTAGCATCAAGTAGTGAGTCATGTATGAATTCCCATCTTAGTCTATCATGCACTTTATCCAGATATATCTTTATCATCATCCATCCAGTCTTTCCCTGCTTCTTTTGGAATAAGTGAATGACTTTTTGTGTGATTATAATATTATTAATAATTTGTCTTTCTAGGATAAAACTGGCTTAAGTCTCCGCTATCAACTGACTCATATAAGGTTTTAACCAATTGGTAATAACCTTTATCAAAACTTTAAAGACCACTAGTAATAGACTTATTGGTCGAAAATGGGAAGCAAACTTGGGAAGTAATGTAATTATTGAATTATAAAGTTCGGGTTCCACCTTTGCTCCTTTAAATGCCTCTCTCACAAATCTTATGAGATCTTTGCCCATAATACTCCACTGAGATTGGAAAAAAAAAGCAAGAAAGCCATCTTTACCAGGTGCTTTGAGGGGCTTCATCTTAAAAAAAAGCATCTCGCACTTCATTATCATCAGCTAGTCTGACTAAACCTCCAAGAGAAATATTGTACAATTGAGGAAATGCCTTCTGTATGGGAAATAGTGGAAGAACATTACTTTCCTTAGAGTATAAATTCTTTAAAAAACCAACTGCTTGAGTCTTTAAATACCTCCTGATCATCAAACCAACTACCATCCAAAAGTCAAAGACGATTTACTTTGAGCTTACCTTGCCTATTCGATGCTCGAATATGAAATAATTTGTATTGAGATCGCTAAAATTTAACCAGTCTGATTTAGCTTCCTACATCTAGAAAGTCTCATCTTGCCTTAGTATTATAATCTCATATTCCAATTGTAGCTCAAATTCTAAATCTCTAAGGAATTCGAAATGTCTAGATTCAAGAGATCTTTCAAACCCCCCAAACCTTGCCAAAATCTACTTTTTCCTGAACAAGATGTTACCAAATTCTAACTTATTCCATTCTCTGGCTTTAACTACAAAGTTCAACATAACCAAGTGAATTCCATTTGAACCATCCCATGAGTTACTTACAAAAGATTTAAAACCCCTGTGAGTTAACCAAGTTGCTTAGAATTAGGAGTAGTCCCCATGATTTAAAACTCTATCATTTGAACAAATTAGTAATGGTTTATGATTTGAGCAAACCCTTGGCAAGTGTTGAATAGACGTTTCCAAAAACAACAAATGCCAATCCAGGTTATAGATGACTGCTTAATATTTCAACGACTAAACCTAGTCTCCAAGTGAACTTTGGACCCAAGATCAAGCAAACCCACATCATTCATAAAATGTTGAAAAAGAGGACAAGGTCGGCTACCCTTGAAGATCCCTTAACTTTTTCATGGGAGAATAAAAAAGCATTGAAATCTCCTGCTAGTAACCAAGGACCAATGATAATAGATGTGAAGGCCGTCAATTCCTCTCATAGTTGACGTTCGAGACTTGGTGTTGGATGACCATAAACAGGCGAGAAATACCAAGAGACATTTGGCATAATTTTCATCGACATAATGGTTTTTAATGATAGAAATCTGTAGCTCATTTTTGCACATAACCCAAATTCCTCTCGAAAAGCCTATTGCCTCCGCTCGATGTGATCTATCAAACCTTATTTTATCAAACATTTTGTCCACTGAAGCCCCACTAATGCCTTGCTCAAGCAAAATGAGAACATTGATTGCATGATGCTTCACTAAATCTTTCATCACTTGGATGAACCTCTTGTCATTTGCCCAATGGCAGTTCCACACAAATATTCGAACAACCACTAAACACAAATATAAAAATGAAATATAAAAATTGGCTTACTGGCTAGCTCGATTATCATCAACCAATATTCATGCGGCATTTGACACAATATCCACTGCATTATTATCTACTGCCATTCCAGGTTTTACCTTAAAGCTTATAGGATATGAAATTTCTTCACCTAATAAAGTAGTAACTTATCTGTGTTGATAGCAAGAAGCTAAAGATTTTCCCTTCGTCTTTTTCTTCAAGGAAATATCATTCACTTTGACCGAATTATTTCTATTTGGGAGTTTATCCTCTCTACCATACCCCCCATCCTCTCAATGGATAGATTTGAAGTTTTTTTTTTTGTAATGAAGCTCTAGAGTTCAAATATTTATCTGAACATTTCACCATCGAATGTTTAGAGGGATCGAGTGTAGTTGCCAATTATAGATTACCCTCGTTCTCAACATTCTGCTTAGAGTTCTCCAAGTGCACTGTATTGCTCGATCTCGATTCTATAATAACCTTTTCATTATTAACCTTCAGAATTTGATCCAATAAATTAGTAGTATTAAATCGGGGACTATTTCCCTCACTAATCGTTTCTCTAGCGACCATCAGAGCCTTATCCTTAGCATTTGATTCATTATCTGAGTGTTGAATTTTGGTGTTTGTCAAATCAGACGATGCTTGAATATGAGATCCTGGCCCATTAGTTTTTCCATTTGCATCCTGCCTATTTCTCCTAACGACATCGCCATTTGACTTCTTCTATGTAGTTCCTCTCATATTATTAGAACCATTTCTCCTAATCCTTGAACCATTATACCTGGCTCTCTAACACCTTCATCTTCCAATATGGAAAAGCAAGAACCCTGATGGGTTTATCTATTTGCAATCAACTGCTCACACTTACTTTGTCGTATATTAGTACCTCATGGTCTCCTACGTGAGACAAGCATCCATGGGGCATACGGAGATTCTTCAGCATCTTTTTTCTGTGTCTACTCATTACCCTGTTCCACTAGCTTGGTAACAACCTTCTGAGTGGTGCATAGTTCCTTTGTATGGCCATACACTCACAATTAAAACAAACTCGAGGAAACCCCTCATACTCGATCTTTTGTTCCTTACCATTGAAGAAAAGGAGAAAATTTTTTTAAGCCCTTAAAAATAACATGTTTTTGTAAATAAGCCTCCAGATAATTTTAACTGTTTTTAGCTAAAAGAATAAATTTTGAGATAAAAATGCCCTCAATGAGCCTTCTTCTTTGAGCTATCTTCTGAATTATTGTCCAATTGCAAACACAGAAAATTATTTTCCTTAAAAACATCCATTTTTTTTCACGAAGCTTGTGCTAAATAAAATAATGTTATATGAGATTGTTTTTCAGAGATTTTAGACATGACATTCAGATAATAGGAGAAGAGTGATATTAAACCGAACGAGGAACCGGTCGTGATGAATCGAAAGCTTGGAGAATGATGTGAAACCAGAAATTCGTGATACGGTGGTGAATAAAAAGGAGAAAGATGTGAATCCAAAGCACAAAATGGTCGTACTACAGCAGGCCATATGTGAGACGGCTGTGGCAGGGCAGGGTTTAAAGTTTGTGAAACGGCATGTTTGGAATGTGTTGCACGACATGGTGGGAATGTGTGGCAGGGTTGTGACACAGCAGGGTTTAGAGTTTGTGACACAACATGGTTGGAATATGTGACACGACAGGGTTTAGAGTTTGTGACATGCCATGGTAGGAATGTGTGAAACGACTGTGACACGTCAACGTTCAAAGTTGGTGACACATCATGGAAGGAATCTGTGAAACGCCAGAGTTCAGAGTTGGTGACACGCTATGGAGGGAATCTATGATATGCCAACGTTAAGAGTTTGTGACATGGCATGGAGGGAATCTGTGACACGCCAGCGTTCAGAGTTGGTGACACGCCATGGAGGGAATTTGTGAGACACTAGTGTTCAGAATCGTGACACGTCATGGAGGGAATCTGTGACATGCCAGTGTTTAGAATTTGTCAGACTCCATGGAGATTCGTGACACAACAGGGTTTAGAGTGTGTGACACGGCATGGCAATTAATGGGTGACACGACATGGTTTGAAAAAGGAAAAAAAAAACGGGCGTTTAATAAGGAAACTGATTGGACTTCAATTGAATGAATTCAATAAATGAATATTTATAGAGGAAATTGTGAGGCTATTTCATTTTAATTAAATATTTTTCAGAAATTACAAACGTCTATGTTCTTCCTCATTCCTAAATAGAGCAAAGTGCTCGACTTTTTTCTTTGCAAGCTTGACTACACCACAACAACAATGTCGATTATCAGTGAAGAGGTCAGTCAGTCTAAAAATAAAACTCTTTTTAAAACTTTCTTCTGTTCGGTGATTTCTTGCTGGGTTTGTGTGATATGTTCGTGTTTTTTCAATCTTTTTCAATTGTTATGTTTAAATTGTTTTCTTCTCGATTTTATGGTCGTACCAAAGTTTTGAACTACAACAGATATGGCATATACTGGGTAAACTGCTTTTTGGGGTTTTTAGTGTGTCACGACATTGGTTATTTTAGAGCAGTTCGTGTAACGAGTCAGTAATTATACTAATTGGCGTGTCACAGGTCATGGGTATTTTAGGCTAGTTTGTGTAAGGACACAGTAATTATAGTGATTGGTGTGTTAGCGTTGGCGTGTTACGAGATTTTACGATATATGCATGGTGTGTTATGACATTTTACATTATATGCATGGCGTGTTACGACATTTTACGTTATATGTTATATGCATGGCGTGTTACGACATTTTACGTTATATGCGTGGCGAGTTATCGCATTTTACGTTATATGCGTGGCGTGTTACCACAGCTTATGTTATATGCGTGGCATGTTACCACAGTTTACGTTATATGCGTGGCATGTTACCACAGTTTACGTTATATGCGTGGTGTGTTACCACAGTTTACGTTATATGCGTGGCGTGTTACCACAGTTTACGTTATGTTCATAGCATGTTACCACATTTTATGTTATATGTATGGCATGTTACCATATTATGGGTTAACTCACTCGTGCATGTGTGCCATGTTTTGCAAATGCAGTCCATACAGTATGAGGATCTTGACAGTTTGCTTATTGTGCCGAGGGAGAAGTGGGTGTTCAATGTCGCTATTAACACCCCCTATAAGTGGTCGTAACTGCATTACATGAACAAAACCCTCTAAGAAAAAGGGGAGTATGATGCAGTGAAGCGTACATGCTTCGAGTTGCTATTGGACGTGTATCTGCAAGGCTACTTCTCTTCTGGTCTCCTGTATAACATCATGATTCGTCAAATCACTGTGACAGATTTAATGGAGCATGAGCTATGGTTTGCCATTAGGAAAAGCAAGGCTCGCATATCAAAGCAAGAGTTCTGCCTTATCACCGGACTAAAGTTTGGTCAAATGCCGGATGTGTTCACATGATCGTACGAGGTTGTTGAGAATGAAATTCATGCGCGATATTGGAACGGGCAACAGGGAGTTCAGTTGTAGGCCTTGCTTGATA
Organism: Theobroma cacao; assembly: GCF_000208745.1. Lineage (NCBI taxonomy): Eukaryota > Viridiplantae > Streptophyta > Magnoliopsida > Malvales > Malvaceae > Theobroma > Theobroma cacao. The sequence continues at coordinate 16,018,171 of NC_030853.1, read as the reverse complement.
TGATCCACGGAGGCAACTTTCAACGACGGGAGACACGACCAAGATGGCACTCATCTTGATCGCAAATAACATTTTATTTGGTCAAGACTATTGTAGACGGGTGACGTCTTAGCTCTTCTCGTTGGTGGAGGACATCGACGCTTAGAATGTCTTCCCATGGGGTCACTACGTTTGGAGGCTGACCTTGGACTACCTTTTGAAGGGGTTCGAAGTGCCTTCCTTGAACTTACAGAAGGCTCGTTTATGGTACAATATTTACCGATTCGCGTGGGTGATATAGGTACTGTCACGTAACATTTTTCATTTTCCTTTTGACATAATAATTTATGATTGCAATCGTTTATCATTTACAATCTGATAATGGTTACATTTGACTTGCAGTTCTAGGCAATGGAGGCAATTTCGGCCTTACGAAAGATAGTTGCCCCCTCTGCTCCGAAGGATATCTACCCATGCATGTGTAGATGGCAATGCAACCAGAAGCCAAAAGACTTTCATAAGGCAGTTGAGATGTTGGAGTCATCTCAGTAGGTGAGTGAACAGTTACTAATTTCTACTGTGAATTTATCTAATAATTTTTCCTAAAATTTAATCACAATCCCTATTTTGCAGTTGTGGGCAGTGGAGACCTTGAAGCCCACCCCGGATAAGGCCAGTTGGGATTATTTTGTGGATATTGATGTCCTGTTATCTAAGGGACACCAATACGTGCCAATAGGACACATGGAGGATCGGGTGGATTGGAGCTTAGGTGAGAGGGAAAAGAGGAGAAACTTGAAACAGAAAAGAGCCACCGGTTCCATGAAGCAGAGGCGCACCACTTCTGTTGTAATAGATGAGTTGTTGGTCCCTGAGCTGATGGGGGAAAGTGATGACCATGGCAATGGCAGTGAAGAGCCAGTAAGGACGGTTTTAAAGGTTTGTGTTCAACAATTTCATATGTGATTATCGAATAACATATCTGTGTTTGCAGTTAAACCATGCGACGACAGCTCCACAACTACTGATAGATCCTCTTGAGACTCACAGTGCTAACGAGGAGCCGATAAAGACAGTTATAACAGTTTGTGTTCAACAATTTTATATGTGATTATCGAATAACATATCTGTGTTTGCAGTTGGACGATACAGTGACAGCTCTTTAACCACCAATCGGTCTTACTTAACTGCAAAGTGGTAATGAGCCATCGGTAAGGATATTAAAGTTCTAACGGGTAATGTTCAACAATTCCATATATGATTATTGAATAACACAATAATATATGTTATTGCAGTTAACCCAGTCGACAAAAGTCAATGACGGAGTAGTCACGAAGCGTCAGCTACGACGAATCATGCACCAGTATGAAAAAAACATGTCGGAGCTAAAGGCTTCAATTCAGTCATTAACTCTGGTGATGCAAACATTTGAGGACCATGTCATTGCTCGGATTCTAGACGGCTTGAAATCACAAGTACGTTATTCTATCTTCGCTCATATATTGGTCGTTTACGTTTAGTAGGTGTAGTTCTATTTTTTGGTCTCAGTTTATGGTTTGTGGCATTATATGAGCTAACGAATTTTTCCATTTGTCTCGTTATGTAGGGTGGTCCTTCATCTGACAGTGTTAGTGAGGACCACGATGATTCTGTTGATGGGCACGATGATGAACCTGGTGTGCACATTCATGATGATGTTGCTGGTGCTGAAGGAGACCTTGTTCTTGAGGTCGATCCGGTTATCGATGCATCTACGGGAGGGGAGGGGGACCTTCACTCAATTGTGGTGGAAGGAGAGGATCTTCATGATGACGTTGCTGGTGCTGAAGGAGACCCTGTTCCTGAGGCCGATTCGGTTATCGATGCATCTGTGGGAAGGGAAGGGGACCTTCACTCAGTCATGGCGAAAGGAGAGGATCTTCTTCAAGCCGATGCATTAGTGGAGCCAGCAGTAGGAAGGGACCATTTTCCTCAGAGCATTCCTGAAGCTAGCGGCTCACGATTGTCGTCATTAGAGTCATCTGATGTCTATCATCATGCAGTAGAAATTTCAGACCCAACTGAGCAGGCTTGGGTAAAAATGGTGAGCAAATACAAGACAAGCCCATACATCAACCCTTTAGTGACCCGTCGGGATGTAAAGAGCACAACGGTTGAAGCGTACAAAGCTTTCAAGAAAGATGAGTGCACGAGGTAAGTTCATAAATAACATTGCAAATATTGTTTCTTAATGAAACATTAATCCACCAAGGCTTTTCAAACTCATTCTGTTACATATGTAGGCGTAACGTCAAGATCTTAAGGGATCAAGGGGTTGACTTTTTCACAACATTAGAGGATCCCAAAGAAGAAATGAGTAGTGAACATATAGACGCATGCCTCAGTGTACTTTGTAAGCAGATGACAAGGCCGAAGTCGAAGCTGTACACTACCCGTGCAGGCGTGGTTGACACGATATTCTTCATAAGTTTATTTGAAAATTTTTCAATTCTGAAAGTACTAAGTTTTTGATTGCATTAAGTGTAAGCTAATGTATACATGTTTCACAGGACACCATCCATATGCTACACACCTCATTTCTAATTGAAGATGCTTGGTCGACTATGGTAATTCTCGATGAGTTGCGGCCGTACGTGGAGGGTGAAAAGCTGACATACAAGAAAAAATGGGAAGATGTCTATTTCGTCCTCACACCTTGCAATGTTGGTGGGCATTAGGTGGTAGCAAAGATCGACTTAGTGAGGTGGATGATCAAGGTGGTGGACTCCGCAAGAACTTCGGATGCTAAGAATAACAGAGTGTGAGTGGCTCAGATGACACCCCTTACGACATTTATGCCACCAAGCCAGTTATTTCAAGAAAACAAGTCGAAAGACACGGGATTTGACACTTATGCCATTAGACATTCATTTACCAAAAGTTAAAGTGCATCGGCAGGATGATAGTGTCAGCTGCGGTATGTTCATGATAGGGTACATTGACGATATCTTGTTATCAGAATCGATCAAAGTTAACCAGAATATGATTGCAAATATGTGTCACCAATATGCTCTAGAAATTTTTTCCAACAGTTGTGAGAGTAAACCTTGAATATATCGGCCCTTGTCAACATTGTTTGTTTATACAATTAATTTTATTAATTTTAATATTCGTTTATTTTATACATTACTTTTTCTTTCTCAATTCAAACACAATGCACAAAACATAGTGCTTAAGCAACTTATGGTACGCTTCAATTTGGTAATTCTCCTTGTGTTGATAACTATAAGTAAACAATCACCAAAGATATTCCTGGTGATACACTAGAAGTATTAAAGGAATGTTGAGAAACACAAAACATCAACAAAGGTTCTTCAACTTAATGGCAAAAACATGCTTGTATCAAGTCATTGGCAATTGCTCTAATACATGAATGCAGAGCCATAGCAACAAAGTAACAAGAAACAAATCCAAATAAGAGCAATTTACAAGGGTTGAAATACATATAAAGTGTTTATCAAAGTTACTACAAGGATAGACAACTTACATTTTCAAATCTTCCGAATTTAATGACTTCTCAAAAATTACTTCTTGTTTAAGCAAAAAAATTGAAAAATTGTTTGTTTAATAAGAATCAAAGAAAAAAATATCTTTATGACAATTACATAAAATATAAATTGCTTACTATGATTGGATATAACAAAAGCGCTTCAGAATTCGAGATAACAGCTCTCAACTCTTTCTCAATTTCAACTTTTTTTAAAACTTGCACGATAAACAATTTAGTTAAAATAACAAAAAATAATCTAACATCTTCCATAAAAGAAAACACAATACCCAAAGTATATCTTAGTTTGCAACCTTTTATGTTATTGGTTATTATAGTAAACATTGGACGAAAGCTGTAAAACATCAACATCCAATTCATACAAATTGATATATACCCAAAGCACCAGATGTGATGCAATGTATTTCACCCTTTTGGCTTGTCAAAGTCAGACTGATTACTCCATTTTCCAAATTTAATACATAACAATCAAGCACAGATTAATTGTTTTGACAAAGTTTGGAAAAAAAATAAAAAAAATACTTAGCACAACAAGAAAATTACAAGTTTAAGGAGAAAAAAAGACAAGAAGTGAATCATACCTCAAGGGAAGAAAGAGATAAATAAATCCAAAGGAAGGAGAAGAAGATCATTTGTTTTGCTCAACTAAAGTTTCTTTTTTTTTTTCTTTCAGCAAAGTTACTTTTTTCTTTTTCTTAAATTCCATTAGTGGTTAAGTGTAAACCCTCATGGCGTTTATGGGTGGCACCGCCTTTTAGCTCTAATATGTCCTTTGAACCAAAATGGTGTTGATAAGTTTGAGAACATTCCTATTTTTGATGCACAGGATCCAATTGAAGTAGCAAGCAAGTGCAGAGCATACTCAGGACTGAACTCTCTGCATATCTATTCTTATTTCATTCATGAGAATATTGGAGAAGAAGGAAAAAAGTTTAAAAAGACATCGTTACAAACATATTATTCTTTATTTCGTTGAAAGGGGTCTTCTTACCCTAATATTACATAGACTTCCCTTTTTCATGGAAGAAGGAAAAGGAACAAACAAACTTTAAACAATACAAGCATTATTATACATTTTGGATTGTTTAAGATAATGATGGTAATTGGATGTTACTTCAATTAGTATCTGGATAAGAAGCAAGGCTAAGTTCTTCTTTCTTGTTCTGCTTTCTCATGCGATTAGAAAAGTTTTCTAGGTTTTCTGTGCAATTCTTGTGAGAGACATGACATGCCATTGTATTTTTATCATTGGGATTCTTAGCTGAGTTTGTTGAGAGGTTTTTTCATAGACAGATCTTTTCTACAAGATTTTCCCATATTGCCAAGGATTTTGTGACTATTCATAAGAGTAAGGGATACTAATTAGATAATCAAATAATATATCTACAAAATTAATAAAAAAATAAAGACTCATTTACAAGAGGAAACTAACAAACACAAAATCCCTATATGAATGATTGTAAGATACTACAAGAGCAAATTGTGACAAAGGTATTGCACATGGGTTACACATTTAGTTAGGCTGAAAAGCTGTCTTCATCCACAACACACCTTACGTTTTTAGACATTATCCTTCGTATTGGACAGTTGTTGTGTGTGTGAGGTTTGTCTGCAACTTGAACATGCTTTCGATCGACGCACTTGTGGAGGAGTCGATTGACTTGGAAATGGTGTCGGATTTATGGATGGAACTGCAAATGGTGATGGGCAATTCTGTCTGTTATGGCCGTACCTCTTGTATTGTGAACATCTCCGTGCTCGACTGCCTTCACCTGCAGATGGAATCTTTCTTCTTCTAGGTCTTTCCGCTTGGCCTTGCCAAGGTGGTGGCAAGACGACAATTTGTTTCACATGAGGGGGGATGTCCCATTCACTGGGATGGCCTACCGAGTGAATAGACCCCGCATAACCCTCCACCAAAACAGTTGTCTTGTAGTAGTTAGCGCAGAATTCAATGGCTTCATGTTTGCATTTACTGAAAAAATACAATGAACTCAATCTTTAACATAATGTAAATACTATGTCAATTAGGGTTCAAATAAGAAATAAAGATATTATGACCTTATTGCTGCATGGCAGTAAATTTGTTTGGAACTCACAACATGAACACGTCTTCGTGGACAAGTTTACAAGTCCGTCTATTTTTTCATCTTTTACTTCGAACTCCACTCTATTGATAGGTTTAACCACAAAGCGATGTGCATCATTGAACCGTTTGCTCAACTGCCTGACAACTCAAAGGCTGAGGGGAGTGGTCACCTTGACGGCCTCCTAGTATTGGTCATGGAACCAACGCTGGAACATGTCTCTAATGAACTTGATCAAAATAGTGATTGGCATTTGTCTTGCATGCTTCAAGCATGAGTTAACACATTTCGCAATGTTGAATGTCATCATTTGGTATCACCTTGCTGGTGAACAAGCACGTGCCCATCTCTCAGGGCCTATTCTCATAAGATTAGCGTGGGCTTTTGTGTGAATCTACTTGAGCTGGTTCATATGTTTGTTGAAATCGAAAACCTTATAGCAATCTTAAGCAAGGGTGAAAAATCATAAAAACGTCATCACGCTTGAACTTGTTTTTAAAGTTTTTTTTTCAAGTGGTACCCGCATAAATCGTGGTGTGCTTCTGGGTATGCATTTTGGATTGCTTTCTTAATGCCGAGATGCTGATTAGAAATGAACATAGTGGTTTCAAGGCAACCAACCGTTTCACGCAGCTTGCTAAGAAACCACATCCATGAGTCTTCGTCCTTAACATGGCTGATGCCAAACGCAACTGGATATACAAACTCATTTGCATCTTTGCATACAGCGACAAACAGAACACCCTTGAACCTGCTTTTCAGATGTGTCGCATCAATTGCAACCGTAGGATGCATTACATCCCTAAACACCCGAATACAAGCCCCGTATGCCCAGAAATAATATTTGAATATTTCTATCTCATTAGTAGCCACTACAGTGATTGTGTCAGGATTTTTTTATTCCAACATATAAAAATACGACGGCAGTAGTTGAAATGACTCTTCTTGGGGACTGAAAACAAGCCTCTATGCATACTTTTTCACTTTTCAGGCCTTACCATATAGGCATTCCAATCCCCACTAAACCCTCATCTCACCAATTATATCATTAGGTCTTAATGCTGCTCCATTAACCTGAAGCTTGTGTGACATAAGTTCACCAATTATCTTCACACTCACGGTTGCAAATTGCCATTGCAAACCATCGACAGTACACGTGTGTACTTTGTGGAACATCCGAACTTGCCAATATTCTCCTCCTTCAGGTAACTTCGTTGCACGCACATTGAACTTGCATGCCTTGTCCTTGCAACCAACCTCATAAAGAGCTTTACATGACTTTTTTACTCTTATCCCATCTTTTAGAGCCAACATGTTCAAAGCTCGTTTCAACTTGGCCTTCGAGAAAAATATTCTTCCTTTGTATAAGCGATCATTGGCACATGTCGACTCCTCAATTGTAATTATTTGGTAGGAGAACTTTTTTGCACTTGGAATTACCCACGTACGAGATATCCCTGCATTTTTCCTTTCTGATAGTTCTCAAGGAGCAATGTACTAGGTGAACGAATCCCGTTCTCATCAGCGATGGGGTTATTATATATAGGGTCATCACACTAAACATCTCCTACATCAACACCTCTAACAGGTTCCATTTCACCTTTAACATTATTACAAATTGGAATGTCACTGTCATAAAGCCAGTCTTTGTCTGAACTCTCATCATGCCATTCATCAGGCCCATCATCCGAATTGTGATCAAATCTATCTTCACCGGCAGGGAACAAATCCTCATTTCCCTCATCACATGCAGTATTATCCTCAAGCGTCGTAATGTCACCCTTCAATGTCACAGTGTTGTACTCAAGTGTCGCATTCTCATTTGAAAATGCCATTACATCCTGTATAGTTTCACCCGATCGTTACATTTATTGGACAGAAGTCACTAATTGGTTCGATGCACATCCTGATCAAAATTGTGCAGCCAATTGTTCTATAAATGTTGTGTGTCTACCAGGCTGCACAAACTCTTGTGCATAAGTCAATTGTCATTGTTGTGGGTTACGGACCGAATGCTGTGGTATATGTGAAGCATTGTATATCTCATTTTGATTGAGCTGATTACCATGTTGTTCAGCTTCTTCATGTGACATAACATTTGTTTGGCGTCCCTGAATGCTGACATACATAGCCGGAACATTCCTATGTTCTAGCAGAATTAATGCAACATCCTCATCGTCCTTAATAATTGGCCGTGTTAGCTCTATGGGTGTACTGATCAATGCATGTAACTCAATTTCATCAATTTATGAATTTACCCCAACAACATCTTCAACCAGCTTCATCAATCCCACAAACGACAAATCACTCCTAACCCCTCGCATTCGTGACTCACCACCCTTATAAATGCCATCCACCCACTGACCACCGTGTCTTATCACAAGTCACACAATTGGAACCCCACTAAAATTTTGAAAACAACAATAATTTGTCAATCATTTAACACATTACATGACATGCCGCATTCTAGAATTTGTCAGTCATGTTGTAACACGCCATGCATATAACATAAAATGTGGTAACACGCCATGCATATAACGTAGAATGTGGTAACGCCATATATATCACGTAGAATGTGGTAACACGCCATGCATATAACTTAAAATGTGGTAACACACCATGTATATAACGCCAACACTGACACGTTAATGACTATAATTATTGTGTCCTTACACGAACTAGCATAAAATACCCATGGTGTGTGACATGCCAATCAGTGTAATTATTGACTTGTTGCACGAATTACCCTAATATAACCAATGTCGTGACATGCTAAAATAATGCTAACACATGTTATAGATGCATGGCGTGTAACAACTTTGGGCAATATTTCTAATCCATGTTCTAATTTACACCAAATGTTTTAGAAATTTAAGTGTTACAGCAATAAACCTATAACATACGTTGATGTCATCTCTGATGCTTGGGTCTGTTAATCTACGAAAATATGACCAGATGCTGAGAGATAGACCACATCTAGATGACGATGGTGCTCAATAGAGAGTTGACAGAGCTCATACAGTTCAGAGAGCTGAGAGAGCTGATGACGATGGTGCTCAATAGAGAGTTGGCAGAGTTGAGACAGTTCAGAGAGTTGAGAGAGAAAGATGACCGAACTCAAACAGAGAGTTGAAACGATATTTTTAAGGGCATTTTGGTCTACTCATACTTTTTTTTGGCTAGAAACAAATAACTTTATATGGGTGGTTATTTTTGAAATCGCCTTATCATGAGGTCCATTTCTCACAATTTCCTTTTCAAGAAAAACTTGTGCAACAATGGTTTTGAAAAATCTAACTCCACAACGATTCTTGCAAAGTTACCTCTTTTTTAGAATTTGTGTTATAATTGATTTTCAACAAGCGTCCAAGCAAAGAGGTAATTTTTCTTAAAACTGACTTGTAATGTAAATGAAATGGCATAGCTAAAAATCTTACTTAAGCTGCTACTGCAATAAGATCCTATCTATCCTTGGAAAATAATGGTGTCCATGGATTGACTATCAAATAATGCCCTAAAATCACCCACGGGGCCATCAAGTAATGCCTTCAAATAATCTTCCTTTTCCATAAATCGAACCAAATAATTATTCTCATCAAGATCCAAATTATTATACCTTCCTTTAAGCTTGCACAATGAGGCTACTTACTCGTATAATAGCTTATATGAGATTGGACGACCAAGAAGCCTCACAATAATCGAGTTCCACCACCACTTTATTAGTTCTCCTTGCTTCCAATCAGAAATCATGGTAGAAGGAACCCTTTCAATCAATTCTATTTGAAAATCATCCGATTCAGAACCACTAGTATTGCAGGACATCTTAATATCTATATCATCTCCTAAATCTTGAACAAAATTATTTCCTCATTAGAAAAGATATCTTCACCATTCGGTCTAAGTAAAGCCTCCTTAGAAGAAGGATTATTATGGACAACCATCTGGTCATTGTTTTGGTCATCATCAGTATTAAGATCACGAGTCTTAACATTTGTCCTTGATCGATTGTGAAGAAAGGCTAGATTAGGGTTTTTTTGGAGAGAGAGAGTTCTCCGACATTGACTTTAAACATTTTGCCTAGATTCATATAATATTTGTTGATTAAATTTTATACAATTACATATTACTACCAAAATACAAGGTTTTACCGATGAAATTAATTTCATTGTAAGTATTCCATTGGTAAATGTTGATAGAGTGAACCTTTGCAATTTTCGACTAGATGTAAATGGAACACCAATGAAATTTACCAACTAAAGGAGTATCGTCGATAATATTCTCACATGCACTAAAATGGAAAGGTGCAAAATATGGCAATTGAAATGGTCATCATATTTCTTATATCAACGGAATATGCCAATTAAATTATCGATGGAATAAGGGGTTGATACGACATTCAACGTACTAATCGAATTATAGACGAATATGTCGTCGATGATTGCATATTAGAAGGCGATGATTTTACTAATCAAATTACCGATGGAAATTTAGTTGGTATTGCATATAAAAAGATAAAGATGTTTCCCACTGAATTATTGATGGAATTTTTGTCAGTAAATTACTTTTTAATGTACCGGTGAAAATTTCATTGGCAATTGAATTTAAAACACCCGACCAAGCTCCTTCCCCTCTCCAGCCATTTCTCCTTTTTGTTTTTTTTATCTCTTCTCTCTCTTTCCTTAGCTCGATCTAGTCGACCCACCCTATTCGTCGCCTTTGCTACTGATTAAACCTTCCCTGAACGTCTCCCATCACCGACCCAGCCCCTTCGCCCCTAAACTTATCTTTTACACTATCGAATCCACCCTTTGCATGCCTTATTTTGTCATCGACAGTAGATTGAACTGGGTATTGTAACTAATTGTTATCTTATTTATTAATTATTAATAAATAATTATTTTGTTTGCATGGTGATTCCTTGGTGTTGGTTATGTTTACTGTTGGCTGATTTCCTCTTTGATTGGTTTTGACATTTTTTGTGATTCCACAATCTTTGTGTTGTTTTTTATTAATGATAGCAAGAGTCTTAGATATGGACATTTCATCTGTTTTGTTTTTAATTGGTGATTCCATGGTTTTTTTATTGTTGTTTTGTAAGAATTAAGAACACTGCACTGATGGTTTAGCTTGACTGGTGATGAACTAATCATAGATGATTGGCAATTGCCAATCTAGTTTTAGTGTCTCATTAATTCACTAATATATAATTAAGCATATCAATTTCTATTTTGAAAATTAAATTTAATAGTTCTTAGTACAAGGTAAATACTAAGTAACTTAATTAAATAATGCAATTAATTAAATAAGTTATGTTAGTTTATTTTAAAAAATAATTAAATTAAGTAATGCATTAATAACTTAATTAAATAATATATTACTAAGCAATTAATTAAAGTTCATAATTAAATAACCCAGTTATATTATATTATATTATATATATCGACATATATATTACTAAATTTATTATTGAATTTTGATTTCTTAATTTTTTATCTCTACCTTGATACATACGTGTAACAAGTCTAAGTATCACTGATTTAATAACTTTTCCCTATGCATATTTTATAATACAATTCACTTGACTTTTAAATATTGATAAAATCTTTTAATAAGAACCTTTCAAGTTATACCAACAACTTGATCATTTTGCAATTGTTTAACGATATTAATAACAATAATGGTTTGAACTTTTGCACTCCACATATAAATCATTCAAAGTTGAATGCTTTATTAACACATCTATTTTTTTTTACATCTTATAACAGACAACATCATTTGTCCTTCAAAGTTATAAGAATGAAACAAGATAGGAGTTAGATGTATTCCCGAGTTGATTCAAGTGAATTGCTTAGGTTAGAATCTCAAAATAGTGTAGACGAATTTATTTAATTTTCATTTAGTCAACATAGAAATGTGAGTGGAAACAAGATCAGATGTCCTTGATCAAATGTCATTGGTTTGACATCAAAAAAGGTGTTATGTGGACCTTGTTCATTGGTAGGTCAAAATTAGACACAACTTAATTCTTGCTACTAATAAGCCTTTTGTTATAGCCACACAAGCTACTCAAGTTTACTATAGTCCATATCCATCAAACAAAAGAGATTATCATGATTAATGGGCAATGTTCAAGATGAAGGCTCAAAGTCGATTTGACATTTCGAATAATGATCAAGGTAATGGAAAAACGATCGATCTGAACGAAGAGGTGTAGTAAGAAGATGAAGTTTTGGTTAACACAAGATTAGACCATCTTTCAGATGACCTTGACAACAATACAATTCTGGTTAGTGGTGAATATGAAGAGTTAATACATTTACTGAGGTTGAACATAATGAAAAAGATAATGATGAAGATGAAGGAGTTGAGGGAGAAAACAAAAAGATAAAGATGAGAAAGAAGAAAATGAGTTTGCATGTTCAGATGGTGATTGATGATTGATATTTTCCCTTATTAATAATGTGAGGATGTTGTCATTTTGTTTCGAATTCTTGTAAGGTAATTCACATATTTCTTACTTTTGTATGAATATGTTGTTAAATGATTATGCATTATATTTGTTGATAACTACGAATAATGGATTATCTTCTCGGTTGATAGATTTAGATGAGGATTTAGTGAGTTGAGGAGAATCAAGTACCATGAATACTTCACCTGTGCAACCACTGGTGCCATCTCCATTGACCACAGCATCGACAACACATCCATCCACTACACTATCGATGGTCACTCTAACCCTCATTCCACTGTCCATTTTGATGTCTACATTGTCGGCTAGTCACGTCATTCCCCCTGTTAAAGTCGTCACTTCTTACGTTAGTGTTGTTGAATTTATCATGCAAGTACATGTATTGTTAACAAGTAATATAATGAAGAGTAGAGTATCGTTCTTATGAAGATTTATTGCCAAAAAATTTGCTAAATACTAAAATTAACACAATTTAATCTTATCCAAACACACGACTTAAATTTAAGGAATAGTATAAGGAAACTAAAACTAGTAAAAAGAATGACAATTAAAACTTAAGAAATCAATCAAGAAAAGCCTAGAATTACAATCTTCCCTCAACATTTCATTTGAATCTTTTCTACTCTTTCTTAACTTACTAGATGAGTTGAGTTGCTAACTTAGAGTTCTAATTTATTTATAAGTCTATTCCAATTTTCTTATAAAAATATCTTTCTTAATCATTTCACTATATTCTTATGTCAATTGAATTAAAGAAAGACTCATTAAGCTTAGACTCTAATATAGCTACACATGACTTGTAAGTATATTCCTATCTTACACATGAAAGAAATTAATCAATCAACTAATTAAATTTGAACATATACTATTTCATCCAAAGGCTTATACTAAACTCTGTTTTTCAAGTTGCATTTAGGTTACCCTATCAATATAAATAATGGGCAGTTAATCAGATGCATTAAACATAGGATTGAAATAAACAACTCAAATACCATTAATCATAAGAAAGAGAGAATATTAAAAATTCAAAGTACATATTGGATTCAATTGCAATTCTAGAAAAATAAATTTATCTCATCCTCAACATTGAAAACATAATCCAAAGAAGTTTAACCATCAATAACACTACAAGAAAAACTAAGAATAAACAAAAAAGAAGAAAACTAGAGATTTTTCAGATCTTGAATCTTCCAAATCTTTCTTGCCTCCTTGTTTGCTTGATGGCTACTTTTTCTTCAGAGAAAACCTAGTTTAAATGTACCTTTATTTGTTCCAAAGGTATATTTAAATAACCTCTTAAAAACCTTACCTTAGATTGAATTTGGAAAAGATTTTGGAAAGATATTGTGTCGACGTCGCAGCTTCCATTTTTTTGAGTTACGGCACCCTAATCTTAGATGCCTGATTCTGCAACGCCCTACGTGCTACCTCAAGTATGGGTGTTCATCCCTTCTCGATGCTGCGACGCCCATTCTTCCATGGCTACGTGCCCATGTTGTTGTCTTCTAGCTTGGTTTCATTTTTCTTCATCTTTTGACGCTTCGTTTCATCGACACCTTAAAAAAAAATCAAACTAAGATACTCTTTGTCACGACCCAATTTCTAGGCCATGACCGACGCATGGGCCCAATGGACGTAGCCCACTAAGCCCAAGCAAGCATATTTATATAATCCTGCTCATCATCCCGTCAACTATTCTTACATCTATATCTCATAATCTCAACCCTTCAGTACTATGATAGTAAATTATAATAATCAAAACTGCATTTATATTAGCCCAAAATAACATTAACTAATGCCACTCATGGTGGCTGTACCAATCAAAATATACATATATGGTCTAAGGCACACATCTTAGAACTTTACATCACATGTACGTATTTACAACAAAAATGACTCTGGGCTTCCAGCGGAGTGACCAAGGTGAAGGTGCAACTACGGAATGCCAAGATGTCTACCAAGGATACGAATCTACGAGGACACCTCGACCTAGTTACCGACTGCCTCTTGATCTGAAAACATGAAGTTGAAAACGGTGAGTATGAACCCAGTGAGTGAACAAAGGAAGGGAACAAGTAAACGATAAGGAAAATTTAAAGAAAACATGATGCATTTATTTTCAAAAACTATGCAATTTAGTTTAGTTCTTATTAAAACCCCTCATTAAACCCTTAATGAGTTAATCATTTGACGAAAAGGGTCCATGCATAACAAGGGATTCAAAGAGTGAAAACTTTAATAGTATTCAAGCAAGTCAAGTCAAGTAAAATGATGGGTCCTCGTTGCAGTGGAAAGGCATTCTCGCTAAAACTCCTCATTTCAAACTTAATTAATTAATTCCTTGATGTTGGAAGTCCATGATCAACTCTGGTGCTAAAGAAGTGGAAAATAGGGCAGCAACCAAACAAGGAGGTAAGCAAGACAAAATGTTTCTCCTTGCAGTGAGAATCAGGCCAATGTAACCCTCTAAACTCGAGAGTTTTTCATTACAGCGAGAATGAATCTCGCTGCAACGAGAAACAGGACACCAACAACAAGTTTTCATTCTCTCAAGAAAAGGCCATTTAGTTGCAAAGACAAAATCAACTTGAACACGTTTAGAAATTTCCAAGGTTCAACATGTAAGATTCACACGTATTACAACCATATACCATACTCATGAACTTTCTATAACACACATATATATATATATATATATATATATATATATATACTACTACTANCACACATATATATATATATATATATATATATATATATATACATCATCATACACAACATCCCACCACATCAGCTCATGTACACTCCTTACTCACACATAGCTAGGTCATCATCAGCTCATGTGCACTCCCACACTGCACATAGCTGGGTCATCATCAGCTCATGTGCACTCCCCCACATACACATAGCTAGGTCATCATTATTGTTGGTCCCTATAATTTGTGCTAGAGGGGGGGTGAATAACACAATTTGGCTCTTAACAATATTGGAAACTAATTTTCAGAACTTAAGAAAATAAAAACAGAGTACAAGATGCACAACAATTTAGAGTGGTTCGTTCCAAGACCTATATCCACTACCTTGATTATCCAACCAAGGATTTTCCCAACAAATCCACTAAAATTTGGTGAAATTCACAAGCTTTCATCAGGCTTTACAATGGCTTTCCAAGGTTTAGCCAAAACCTTTTACACTAGTTTTTCACGGGCTCAACTAAAACCCAAAGTGGTTTTTCAAGGCTCAACCACAACCTACAATAATCAAGTTATCCCAAGCTTGAATAACCCCTTAAAGTGACTTCCTCACTCTAAGAATACAAGAAGAGTAGTAAAAGAAAATACCTATGATCACTGGTTGATCTGATTGGTACAAAATTGAGTGCAAAATACAAATGCAAAGAGTAGGTGTTTAAGTGCAGATAAGTGCAATGAAGATTTTCTGGTTTTTCAACTTTCTATAGCTCAAATCTTATTTAAGGCTTCCAAAAACTTGTTTTTAATTGTTGGAAGACCCTTTTATACTTGGAGAAGTAACTCTGATGGCACTTTGGCAGTTTTATGTCCATTGAAAACAGTTGAGGATGAGTTCTAGCCGTTAATCTGTCTTATAGTACTCTGGTTTAAATTGCAGACAGAGAGCTCTTAGTCGATTGACTTGGTTGACTAAGTTGGTTCTGTTTCAGGTTACAGATTCTAGCAGAGAGCAGTTAGTCAATTGACTTAGTCGACTAAGTTGATTCTGTTTCTCAAAATCTTTAGCTTTCCATTCCTCCAATTTAAAACTTGGTCAACCAACATTTTTCCTTGTTTCACCAATAAGCTTTCTCCTTGTTAGACAGTTGCATCTTGTTATTTTTATCCCTTTTTTTCTTTTGATATACTCTTTGAAGAGTTAATTAATTAATTTCATATATTGATTTTCCTATACACTTAAGTAAAGGTATTAGGCACAAATAAATGGGAATGCTTTATTATCATCAAAAACTAATAAAGCCAACAATCTCTCCTTTTTTGATGATGACAAAACATTCCTTGATTAACAGTATAGTATCTTTTTACTCTTTTTAGTTTTTTACAGAAAATGAGGATTGCTCCCCCTAAGTGTGTGCTTATTTTGCTTACTTTTATTCTAGCAAAATTTTATTCTTGTCATATAGAGAGAATGACGTTGTACACTTAGATTATATATGTGTATATACATGTGCAAAAATCTGGAATGATTTACAGCAATGAATGTTGATAGATTTTCATAAAGAATTTAGTAGAGTTTTGTCAACAGCATACAGTCATCAGATTTTATCTATTACCTTCATGATTCAATTGACATTTTATGCACAACATCTATATCTATTTATAAATTGAAGTTATTCTCAATGCCATATTAAAAATCATTTATCAGCTTGTAAATCAATGTCAGCATAGCATCAACATATTTGTTCATGACAATAAAAATACTAAGATAACAAAATATCAGCAGACTTCAATTTGTAGCAGTTAAACAACATAGATATTTCAGCATTCACTTTTCACACAACCATATAAACAACAGAATTAAACTTAAGTGTTCAAGTGCCACCATGGCACAAACAACAGCTAATCAAAAAGTATTTTGAAATTGCCCTTGGACTATTTTGCTTCCTATCTCCTATTCTTCTAAGTTCCTGCTCCTGATTTTGCTTTCTTTTCTGTCCTAGGTTCTTGGTTCCTTCACCCTAACATATTTTTTAATTTTGTTCATTGGTTCCTGCATCCCTAGTTCCACCATCATACTCTTCCTTTTTGTCAGCATCAAAGGAAGAGGCTTCTACTCATATGATGTGTCAGAGGATGAGGATTCAGTTGCATAGAAATGGTTTAGAGGAAAAAGAGAGGGCTCTCGGAGAGGTGATGACTTCCTAGGGGAAGGTTTCGATGAGGACTTGTCTTATATAGGGATTGAACTTTGAAGAGAGAAGGCTGAAACTGGTTTGGATTTCTCTGCCAACTTGGAAGATTTTCTTCTCTTGAGAAAAACTGTTTTGGTGGCCATAGTCTTCTTTCCTTTGGTTGGTGGTTTTGCCTCAGTTGGTGCTGCTGCAGTGGCTTTTGCTTTCTCAGATTTTGCCTTTACTTTAGGAGCTAATGCATGTTTCTTTCCTTTTTTTTACATCTTCACCATCTTTTTGAGTTTTTGTCCTGACAATGTCTTTTTCAGCTTGTCCCTCCTTAACCATTTAGTGGAAGACATCCATAATAAAAACTTCCTTTGAATTTGGAAGAGAGGCCTGGTGTTTCTTTGTTTTTGAACCACCACTTCAGTTCCTTGTTTTGATTCATTTTTGCTTTGAAGTTCAAGAAAGGGTGTCTTGGTTAATTGATCATCCCCTTGGTGAGAGTCTTCAGTTTGCAGAACAGGATTGGCAAATTTATAGGTGGAACCTTCAGCTTGAATGCCATAACTTCCAACATAAGGAGCAGATTTTTCTACTGGCTTAGCTGAACCTTCAGCACCTTGCTGTGCTGGTGCCGTGCTAGATGTTACAAAGTTATTTACAGCCACAAGTTCAGATGGCATGCTTTCTTTCTCCTTCAACTTGTTTTCCAACTCGGTAATTTTTTCTTCAATTTTCTGTATCTTTTCTCCTTGGTTAGTCAGCTTTCCATCGATCTTTATGAGCAAATTAAAAATTACTCCATTTGAGAATCTGGAAAAGGCTCCTTCAGGTTGAGCAGGTAGGCTGTGTTTTTTTCTTGGACCAGTCTTGGTGGTTTTAATGAATCTTTCCCCATCGAGTATATACCCTATTTTAACCAAGCTCTCATAATAAATAGCTTGATCTCTGGTTTTTACCAAGTCCATATCATACCTTTTTGCCCATATTCTCTTCTTCTATATAAGGGATGTAATGACATTCCCATACGGCAGATTAACCTTATCAAGTTTGCAGGCAGTTCTCATTTTTTCAATCATATAACTTCCCAGATTCAAAGATACCCCATTGAAGGCATGGTCCATCAGCCAAAGGTCTTGAAGGCTAATGTAGCTAAGGCTTCCACTTCTACCCTGAATGTTTGCTGTTATGAAATAGTGTAAAATCTAATCTGAAGGCTGATTATTAGACCTGAATTGCTCTTTGATGAATATTTTTCCTTTCTTCCGGGATTATCTCTCACAATAAGGATGGATCATATTTTTCAAAGAGCTCATACTCACCTTATTCACAGTCTATTTTTAGCAGGTTTCTTAAATCTTTAGTAGTCACAATAAATTCTTTTCCATTCAGATATACATTCAAACCATCCTCAACATAATCATCAGAATCTACTAATTCCTTTCTTTTCAAAGCAATGCCAGGATATAACACTTTGACCAAACTTGCACTATAAGACCTATTCTTAAAAGTGCTGTAACTTTTTAGTTTCAGTTCATCAAAGTACTCAGATAAACTAGTCTGAAATTCTACATTTTCATTAAAACTTTTCCAATCAATAAATTTGCCACAAGAGATTGGTGCATTCTCAATATTTTTGAACCTATATTCATGCAACTTATTCCTAAACTTCGAAGAAGAAGAACTAGTACCTTTATGGAGTGAGGATTCTGTATATTTCTTCTTGTCAGTTTTCTACTTTTTTTCTTGAATATTTCTTTCACTGAAGTAGGCATGATTTTCTATTTCTTCTTCAGACTTTCCGTTCTTGTTCCTTCCTCAATTAGCCTTTTCCCTTTCTTTTTTTTTGATATCTCTTTACTTTGAGATGTTTTAGCCATTTTGATTTCAGGAATTTTTAATGGTTAGGGTTTGAGTCAGTTTCAGAGGCAAATAGGAAGATTTGAGTATTTGTTTTTAGAGCAATGGGTTTCAGGGGAAAGAAAATGAGAGGTTGTTAGTAGTTATTTCTTAAAAAAACTGCTCACCTTCCCTTAAGTACTGCCCTACTTTTATTTTTTCATAATTTCAAAATTCCCTCTAAAATTTTGGTTATTCACCTTTGGTAGTTTTTCTTCATTCTTTTTGCACTTGGTAAACTCAATTTTACCTCTTTTTACTCCTTATTTCTCTAAACTGATTGAGTCTTATTATTTAAAGTCGCAGACCACTCTTAGTTGACTACGATTTCCTTAGTCGAACTGAATGCACTCTATTTTCTATGTGAGAGTCAAAGGTTTTCCTATAATTCCTTCATACTAATCATCCCTAAATTTCTTCTAATCTCACAGAATCTATCTTCATTCAGTGGTTTGGTAAAAATATTTGCTAATTGATGTAAAGTGTTCACAAATTCTATCTTAATATCATTTTTCACTACATGGTCTCTAATAAAATGGTGTTTAATTTCAATGTGCTTTGTCCTAGAGTGCTGCACAGGGTTTTTTGATATATTGATTGCACTTGTGTTATCACAGTACGTTGGTACATTATGCATAGTTATTCCATAATCTTTTAATTGTTGCTTGATCTAAAGAATTTGTGCACAGCAGCTACTTAGTGATACATACTTTGCTTTGGTTGTTGACAAAGCTACTGAATTTTGCTTCTTACTAGACCAAGACACAAGTATGCTTTCTAAAAATTGGCATGTTCCACTAGTGCTTTCCTGTCAGTTCTGCTGCAAGCAAAGTCAGCTAAATATCCAACTAAGCTAATAGTTGAGTCTCTAGAGTACCATATTCCTAGTCCTTGAGTGTCTATGAGGTATCTAAAAATTTTCTTAATAGCTGTTAGGTGTGATTCTTTAGGCTGTGACTGAAATCTAGCACACAAGCACACATTGAACTGAATATTTGGTCTACTTGTTGTTAAGTAAAGAAGAGAGCTGATCATACCTCTATAAAGCTTTTGATCTACATCCTTACTTTTTTCATCTAAGTCGAGTTTGGTAGATGGACTCATTGGTGTAGAAATTGATTTCAGCTTTAGCATATCGAATTTCTTGAGCATATTTTGAGTGTATCTTCCTTGTTTGATGAAGATTCCTTCCTCACTTTGTTTAATTTGAAGATCAAGGAAGTACTTCAACTCTCCCATCATGCTCATCTCAAATTCACCCTGCATTTCCTTAGCAAAGTTTTTGCAAAAAGCCTCATTAGTTATACCAAATACAATGTCATCCACATATATTTGCACAACAATTAAATCATTTAGATATCTCTTAATGAACAATGTAGTATCAATGCTGCCTTTATCATACCCTTTTTCAACTAGAAATTTTGAAAGTCTCTCATACCAAGCTCTAGGAGCTTGTTTCAATCCATACAAGGCTTTATGAACTTTGAAAACATGATCAGATTTTTCAAAGTCTTCAAAACCAGATGGTTGTTCTACATATACTTCCTCTTGAATTGATCCATTTAAGAATGAACTTTTTACATCCATTTGGAATAGTTTAAAATTCATGAAACATGCAAAAGCTAGCAATAACCTTATGGCTTCAATCCTAGCAACGGGAGCAAAGGTTTCATCATAATCTATTCCTTCCTCTTGGTTGTATCCTTTTGTTACTAGCCTAGCTTTATTTCTAGCTACATTTTCTTGCTCATCTAGTTTATTTCTAAATACCAATTTAGTACTAACAATAGGGTGATTTGAAGGTCTAGGTACCAATGACCATACACGATTCCTTGTGAATTGATCAAGCTCTTCTTGCATGGCCATTATCTAACTTTCCTCTTTTTCAGCTTCTTCAAAGTTTTTAGGTTCAATTTGAGATAAAAAGCTGCAAACTCACAAGTTTCTTTAGTTGCTTTCCTAGTTCTAACTCCTTGTGAAATGTCACCTATTATTTGGTCTTGTGGGTGATCTTTTTCAAATCTCCAACTCCTTGGTAGATCATCATGATGATTTTTTGCTTTTTACAGATTTTCTAGAGGTGGAGTTTCATTTTCTCTTCTAGGTGAGCTTTCTTCAGTATTTTTGTTGTTCTCTAAGCTCATTTCCTCTATTTGTTTTTCTAGGATTTCTACATCATCATCATCATCATCATGAACTTCTTTTTGTAAAGCATTTGACTCATAAAAAAACTACATGGATTGATTCTTCAACAGTTAAGGTCTTTTTGTTAAAAACTCTATAGGCCTTTGAGTTTAATGCATATCTTAAAAATATTACTTCATCACTCTTTGCATCAAATTTCCCTAAGGGCTGTTTTCCATTATTCAATACAAAACACTTACAACCAAAACTCCTAAGGTGAGAAATATTTGATTTCCTACCTTTATAAAGTTCATATGGAGTCTTTGAAATCAAAGGTCTTATTGAGACTCTATTAAGAATAGAAGCTGTTGTATTTACTGCCTCAGCCCAAAGATATTTGGGTAGGTTGTTCTCACATAGCATAGTCCTAGCCATTTCTTTTAGGGTTCGGTTTTTCCTCTCTACAACTCTATTTTGCTTGGGTGTTCTAGATGCAGAAAAATTGTGATCCAACCTCTTTTCATTGCAAAATTTTTCAAACTCATTATTTTCAAATTCTCCTCCATGATCACTCCTTATGCTAACTATGGCTAGTCCTTTTTCATTTTTTACTTTCTTACAATGACTTAAGAAGGCTGATAAAGCATCATTCTTATGAGCAAGAAAATAAACCCAAGTATATCTAGAATAGTCATCAACTATTACAAAGCCATAAGATTTTCCTCCTAAGCTAGTTGTGCTTATTGGACCAAATAGATCAATCTGAAGCAATTCAAGAGGTCTAGATGTTGACATAATCTTCTTAGACTTGAAAGATGTTCTAACTTGTTTTCCTAGTTGGCAAGCATCACATATTTTGTCGCTTTCAAATTTTATATTTGGCAGCTCAGCAACAAGATTTTTCTTAATCAATTTTGACATAGTATGCATGCTCACATGTCCTAATCTCATATGCCATAGCCAACTATCATTTTTAGCATTTGCAACAAGACACACTTCACTATTTACTTCAAGATCTTCAAGAAAAACTACATACATATTTTTCAATCGTTTTCCTATAAATGAGATTTTATTTGTACTCATATCTATCACTTCACACTTAGTTGAATCAAAACATACTTTAAATCCTTTATCACATAATTGACTAATACTTAGCAAATTATGCTTTAAGCCTTTAACCAACAACACATGACTAATTTGAGTTTGGAAATTCTTACCAACCGTACCTATACCATGGATTCTGCCTTTTGAATCATCTCCAGAGGATACGGTTCCTCCCTTTCTCTTATCCAGCTGAGCAAATAACATTTCATGTCCTATCATGTGCTGTGAACAGCCACTGTCCATGTACCAAGGTTGTTTCTTCTTGAGTTGAGCTCTTGAACATGTCTCCTTTAAGTCCAGCTCAACCTACAAAACAGAATTTCAGTTTTTCTTTATAGGTATCCATACTTTGATGGGTCCTTGAATGTTAGTTGCAACAAAGGATCCCTTAGGAACCCTGATTTTCTTAACTTTCTGCACTTTTCTTTTCTTAAAACAGTCATGTGATAAATGACCAATTTTACTACAAATGTAGCATCTTAGTGATGCATTAGCAGAATTTTTCTTTTTGTACACATCTCTTTTTGGAAATTCATTTTTCAAACTTTTAAGAGTTGTGTTTTCATCAAGAGTTATTTGCAAAGCTTTAGACTTGTTTTCTAGCTCTTGTTTTAAAACCTCAAAGTTTATTTTTGAGTATTCTAACTCAACTAGCAAAATATTTCTTTGCTAAAAAACAGAAGTAAACTCTTGTTTGATTTGTTCCAAATCATTTTCAAGTTATGCAGCCTTTTTCTTTAATGATTTTTATTTTGAAAAACGCTTTTCAAATTCATTGTAAAGGCATTCATACTCATCTTGTAAGTCATCAAAAGAATTATTGCAGGGGGTGAGGATACCTCTGTTTCATCATCTTGTGCCATCAAACAAATATTGGCTTTTTCCTCAGATTTTTCATCTTCAGCTTCAGAGCTTGAAGTGTCACTGTTCGACCTTGCAGCAGCCACCATTGCTTTCTTGGATTTCTTATTTTTCTTGGGAGTTTCATCTTTCAGCAATGGGCATTCAGACTTGAAGTGACTAGGTTTCTTGCACTCGTAGTAGATGAGCTCCTCTTTTTTGTTGGAGTTAATTTTGTTTCTATTTTTCCATGAAGCACCTTGGTATTTCTTGAAACCTCTTCTAGCTAGCCGTCAGTTTCTTTTGCTCATTAGCTTTCTGAATTTTCTTGCAACCAGAGCTAATTCTTTATCATCATCACAGGAAAGCTCTTCCAACTTTTCTTCAAGGATGCTAGCTTTAAGTGCAATACTCTTTTTCTTTTCCTTTACTTCCCTTCGGTCTTCTTCTTCTTCTTCCTTAAGCTCAAGCTCATGAGTAAAAAGAGAACCACAAATGTCATTGAGTGTGATGATGTTAAGATCTTTAGCCTCTCTAATGACAGTCACTTTTGGCTTCAAAGATTTTGGTAGGCTTTTAAGCAGTCTCTTTACTAATTCATGTTTAGGGATAGGCTTGCTTAGCTGACTCAATTTATTTGTGATGATTGTAAACCTATCAAACATGCTGGTGATGTCTTCACTAGGCTCCATTTTGAACAGTTCATAACTATGTGTTAAGAGAGTAATTTTGGACTCCTTTACTTGAGAAGTCTCTTCATGGATTATTCTAAGTTTTTCCCACACTTGTTTAGCTATTGTACAACTTGAGACTTTGTTAAACTCAGTGGGGTTTAATGCACAATGTAATGTGTTGATGGCTTTAAAGTTTATTTGAACTTTCTTAGTTTCAGCCTTGGTCCATTCAGACCTTGGCTTGGGCATCAACTCATTTGTCACCACATTCACGGTTAAAGGCATAAAGGGTCCATCAGTTATGATGTCCCACATTTCATAGTCTATAGCTCTAATATAAATTGACATTCTAGTGCTCCAATAAAGGTAATTAGAGCCATCAAACAAAGGTGGTCTATTTGTTGATTGTCCCTCAGCCACTACTGATTTTTGGAGAACCATTTGGATCCTCCCTAAGGATGTTAAGCCTTAATAACAGGGAACTATCTTTGATACCACTTGTTGGTCCCTATAATATGTGCTAGAGGGGGGGGGTGAATAGCACAATTTGGCTTTTAACAATATTGGAAACTAATTTTCAGAACTTAAAAAAATAAAAACAAAGTACAAGATGCACAACAATTTAGAGTGGTTCGATCCAAGACCAACATCCACTACCTTGATTATCCAACCAAGTATTTTCCCAACAAATCTACTAAAATTTGGTAAAATTCACAAGCTTTCACTAGGCTTTACAATGGGTTTTCAAGGCTCAGCCAAAACCTTTTACATTAGTTTTTCATGAGCTCAACTAAAACCCAAAGTGGTTTTCCAAGGCTCAACCACAACCTACAACAATCAAGCTATCCCAAGCTTGAATAACCCCTTAGAGTGACTTCTTCACTCTAAGATACAAGAAGAGTAGTAAAAGAAAGTACCTATGATCACTTGTTGATCTGATTGGTACAAGATTGAGTGCAAAATACAAATGTAAAGAGTAGGCGTTTAAGTGCAGACAAGTGCAGTGAAGATTTTCTGGTTTTTCAACTTTCTATAGCTCAAATCTCATTCAAGGCTTCTAAAAACTTGTTTCTAATTGTTGGAAGACCCTTTTATACTTGGAGAAGCAACTCTAATGGCAGTTTGGTAATTTTATGTCCGTTGGAAACAGTTGAGGATGAGTTCTAGCCGTTAATCTGTCTTATAGTACTCTGGTTCAAATTGCAGACAAAGAGCTCTTAGTCGACTGACTTGGTTGACTAAGTTGGTTCTGTTTCATGTTGCATATTCTGGTAGAGCAGTTAGTCGACTGACTTGGTTGACTAAGTTGATTATGTTTCTCAAACTCTGCAGCCCGCTATTCTTCCAATTTGAAACTTTATCAACCAACATTCTTCCTTCTTTCACCAATAAGCTTCCTCCTTGGTAGACAATTGCATCTTGTTATTTTTATCCTTCTTTTTCTTTTGATATACTCTTTAAAAAGTTAATTAATTAATTTCATATATTGATTTTCTTGCACACTTAAGTAAAGGTATTGGACACAAATAAATGGGAATGTTTTATTATCATTAAACACTAATGGAGCCAACAATTATCACACAAAAAGGAACATCCAATGCATATTATACATATTAACATATTGTGATAACACATGAACCATTTATATGACACATTTTCACAAGATAGAAACATTTCACCAAAGGCTTGTTCCTTAGGTATATTTTTAAAGAAAAGTTAAATAAAATCATTCAAATGTTTCACCCCAAATACATCTACATTTTCCAAAGAAATTTTGAAATGCAAGTTCACTCACCAATATTCGTTAAATCTTTAGTCAACTCCAACTTCCTTTAAGGGTCCAAATGGGACGGTGGGGCTTCGTTGGAACCTATCATCACATTGGCATCACAATTAACTCAATTCACATAACTATAAATTCTAAAAGCTATCTCCTAATTAGCATCCAATTGCCATTAAGTAGCTATCTATTTTCACTATCCTAATCACTTTAAAATGAATGAACAACCTCAATTGCAAAACACTTACAAGTCAAATCACTAACCATTCTCAACAACTAAAAATATCAACTCAATTTCAATACTCACCTTGCTAGCTTTGTAATTGGATTCCTCCTCAAGAATTCCCAAACTATTATAGAAAGTCTTTCTTTCTCTCTCTAAAACACCTAACTAGTGAGAGAAAGTATTAGTTTAAGACTTTGGAGGGTTTTGTTTTTTAAGGTGAAAGAGTAAAAGAGCACAAAGTGGTTGTGAAAAGGTGCACAAAAGCATGAAATTTGAGACTAATTTGAGAAAGTTATGGAAGCTTAAAGAGAACTCCCATGGAGGATGAAAGAAACGTGAGATGGAAGGAAGAAGAAGAAGAAGTTGCTGGAGAAATGAAGAAGCTGCTGGAGAAGACGATATTTATAGCCAAAGCTTATCCAATCCTTAATAAAATTACAAAAATGCCCTTAGCAAGTTGGTTTGTTCTCCCCTAATCCTTGGTGCAATCATTTTACTCTTTTGGAACTGGGACAAGGTCCTTAATAGTTTAGAAATACTCAAGTTCACGAAAACTTAAAAATTTTGACCCGAGATGGAAAATGACCATTTTACCCCTATTTTGGAAATTATCATTATTTTTATTTCCTTCGTCCTTGTACCCTTATTTTCATCATTCATTTATGCCTTAGGCCTACTTAGGCCTTAATATTGTTTGAAAGCCTACTTCTAAGGGCTCATTAAGAAAACGACGAAATTACCCCTAGCCCGTGTTATCGTGTCTACACCTAGTTACGAGGCTATAGAGGTCGAGGCCTCACACTTTTAAAAGAAATTAACATGGAACTTAGCTAACATCACTAAAATCAAAATAATTAAAACTAAACTAAGAAACCACACGTAAAACTAAAGATTTTTGCTTAGTTTTCAAGGATTTAGCCACTTTTCAATGCTTAAAATGTGATAAAATAACTTAAGGTCGACTCCTGGGTAAGGCCACCCAAGCAAGGGCTTTAGGGCTTAAATTTAAAGAGGCCTCATATTTTTATAATAATAATATAATTAATTATATTAAACATATATAAAATTAAGATAATTAATAAAATATTTACCTATTCTCTCATGCCAAATAAATATTTATTTTCTCTCACTTCCACATCCCTATTAATTCTCAACTAATTATCTCATTTCCTAGTAAAAATAAGTAAAAGTTAAAGGTAATTAATAAAATAACATATTCTCCTATTTCTCTAATTATGTACCTAATATTCTTTATTTTTTATCACTTCTCAATTCCTATAATACTAGTAATTCTTAACATTTCTCTTATTTCCAATCAACTAACGGTAATATGTATTTAATATTTTCAATATTTTTTTTCTTATATATAAAACTGCTTTTTTTTTCAATTTATAATATCCACTTTTAAATTCTTTTCCTTCATTTACACTTTCTTCCTTTAATTTCAATTTTCCTCCAAAAAATATGTAGGAAGTTTGTTATACTATAATCTTCATAAAGTCGTGAGCTTCATTTATGGTTTGCAATAAACTTTCAACAATTAGTTACTATTGTTTTAATCTTTGCATACTTTTTTACTTTAATTTAGAGTTTATATTATATTGTTATATTATCTTTGTTTTATGTGATAGTTTATTTAATTTAATTAGAAATTTTGGTTGTTGATTTTATATTAACCATTTAAAAATATAAGATACTTATAATAGCTAAATATTTTTAGTACTTAAATATTTTTAGTACTTCATAATAAATATTTGAATATATCAAATTGAAAAGATGAATCTAGTTATTCAAAACTTAAAAAGAAAAAGAAAAATTGAAAGTTTAACACAATCTTAAAAAGAGCACTTGATAAATTTTTTACAAGTAATAAAAATAATGAATCAAAAATTATTTATGAATAAAAAATTATTAAAGAAATATGAGAAGAACTTATTATAAAATTTTAAATAGAAATTTTGCATCTCAACAAGTTAGAAAAATAAATTTTTTTTCTTAATTTCAATAAAAAATGCCTCATTTGAATATTTTGTTTTAAGCCTTTGAAGTTATTGAGTCGTCCCTAAAATAACTCTATTTTATAGAGTTTTCACACATTCAAACTTAAGATTTTGCTAATCCTCGAGCAAAAGACTAAAATAAAACTAAACAAGACAAGAATAACTAGCTAGAGAGTAATTACACCAAGTAATGATTTCCTATAATGTTCTCAAATATTATCCCAAAATCTTGACTTAAGGTAAAATATAGATACATTCAAGTCAATGATTCACTTCAAGTGCAAGCCTCATTCTCAACTGGATTTCCAGTGTCTGTGTGTGTTATCTTTTTACAAAGAATTGCAAGCAATTCTTTGTAAGTGTCAAACCCTATTCTATAAAATAATTACGACGTCATTTACATGTACAATAGAATGTTTGCATATTTAGGAAGTTCGAGGAATCGTTAAAAGACGATATTGCCCCTAATGGTACCATTAAGTCGATTAAGCCTCGAACCAGTTCAAATAGGAATTTTAAGGTGAAATTAAGAGTTTCACAGCTCAAGGATGACTCAAAATGGTAATTCGAAGTTTGAGGATCAATATGGAGTTAAACAGGAATTTTCACTATCTAGGGGCAAAATGATCATTTGCCACTTGGGGACAAAATGGAAATTTTTAGAAAAGATTTTTTTTGGCCCCAATTGACTTATTGGAGTATGATTTGAATATTGGAGTATGATTTGAGGTTTAGAAGTGAAAAATTTTAATTTCGGTATAATTTGGAGTATAGGGGTGAAATGGTAATTTTGCCACCCCGGGGGCAAATCAATAAATTTTCACCCCGACACTTGTCAAGACCAAGGGATTTTATTCATCATGGAAATGGATAAACATGAGAAATGTGTGGTGGAGAATTAAAGAATTAAAAGTCAAATATTTAAAATTTGAACCAATAAGGAAATGCCATGTGTCATGCTTTTATTATTTTATTATTTCTTTATAAAAAGGCATAAAAATCAGCCCATTTCTCCCATAGTGATCAGCCAAACCAGAAGAGAAGAGAAACCAAGGAAGAACAAACCCTAGGTGGGAAAAATCAAAGAGAAAGTGTTGGAATTCAAGGATTTGATCAAGCAAAGGTAAAATTTCTTTGATTTTGCTAGTGATTTACCTTACCCATGCATTTTTCCTTAATTTCCATGGTTAAATTACATGTTTTCATGATGAAATCATGGTTGGTCAAAATGGGTATGGAGAGAGAAAGATGTTGGAATTGTTTGATTTTGAGTTATGTTGGTGTTTAAAGTTAGTTAAACATGTTTAGAAACAAAACAACAAGAAAAGAATCCATTTTCCCCATGAACCTTCAATGGCCGAACCCTATGTGAAGTGTAGAAGTAATGAATTGATTTTGTGATCAAGTGAATTGATTGAAAAATTGATGAAATGATGATTTTTGGTGAGAAAATGGAATGCGAAAATTTTTAGTGATAGTGCATCACAATGGCCGAAAGTTCCAAGAAGAAAAGTGAAGATAAATTTGCCTAATTGTGTGTTAATTAGTTGTGCTTGGTGAATTGAGGGATTGGAAAAGAAATGGAGCAAGTTTGAGTGAAATTGGACTCATTGACCAATTTATCGGATGAAAAATTGACTTAGGTCAATACCGGGTCTAGATGGCTACCCGTGCATTTTTCATTTCATATCACGCATATATATATCGAGCCTGAAATAACCTATGACTGTAGACACAATTTAATTGAAATATGTGTCATGGATTATGGCTAGGTGGTAAGCCATTGGATACGGGTAAAGGACTGTACCCGCGAACTGAAAATAGGAGTATTTTTACTCCTAGAACTGTGAGTAAATTTATTATCGTCTTAATTATCTAGAGTAGTTTTATACAATTGTGTGATTTTATAGAAAATGAGTTTAAATGGTAAATTGCTACATTTTAGGAGAAATTGTTATTTTATAAAATGATTTTATAAATTTTTTGGAAAATTGAATACTGGTTTTGAAAATAGAGTAATTGGAGACTGCCTGCTTGTGTTATAAATTATGTTTTAAATTATATGGCTTATAACAATATGTGAGCATGAATGGCAAAGTCGGTATTTGTATCAAAATTATCTATACTATGTATTCAGCCTTGAGAGGCTAAATTACCATAAATTGCCATGTCATGCAGATAAAGATTTTATAAATTAGTTGGTAGATAAAATAATCCATAGTCACTGTAGTGGTGGGGGGGTTTCGTGGACCAGCCTATTAGAGGGGCATGGTAAACTCATTTATATTCTCACCTCGGTCGTAGAAGCGCGTAGGGTATCTCCTGCGGTAGGCTTTTTGAGTGCACTTCACAGTAACCATCGCGTGAGAGTGAGACTCAACCAATGCCAAGGAACGACTGTGTGTCAGATGCGAAAACATGTTTATGGGTATAGGACATTTAATAGCCTTGGCGGTCTCAATGGGATACCTTGACGAAGGTACTTGAGAGAATGATTTTGGCAGGAGCCAAGTTTTGAGAAATTCACGAGCCATATTGATTATTTGGTTGAAATGAATATTCGTGTTGTGAAAAATTTACTGAAATGAACTATTTTTAATTGTCTCCCTTTACTCGCCTTTAGATAGTTTAGATGGTGTCTGTTTACTCACTGGGATTATGTAATCATAATCTCACCCCTCTTCCTATCCATTTTTCAGGCTCAGGACAGTTTGTTGATAGTTGATTAAGACGAGAATTAATCTCGGAGTTTCATCCTAGAAAGTAAGGGTTCGTAGCCCTACACCTTCTTGGTCAGTTGGGGGCCCACGTGTCACTGTAAAAGAAATTTTATACTTCAGTTATCTGATTTAAAGTATGTATGAATATATTTATCTTTTACACCATGTTTTTGGCGGGTTTCGATATTTTTGAAAAAAAATGACAAAAATGCCCTTGTGAGCTAGAAAATAATATTTTATTGTTTTGATTTGGAAACGACTTATGATTTCTTGAAATGTGAGATTTAATAACTGTCGCTCACCGGGGAGATGCGGATGCTGATGCTAGGCCTTGCGGGGTTTCGATCGGCATTCGGGGTAATGAGTGCCTATCGAGACGTCGTGGCGGTTGTCACGGGCCCGATGGGAGTTCCGGGTCGTGACAGTAAGTTTATGCTAATGCAAAAATTGCAGATTAGTACTAGAATCTCATAGGTTTGTTTTTCATCTTTCTCTCCACTAATGTAGACTAATACTTAATCAAGGATCATTAAGACTTTATTAAGCTTGTAATGAAAGGCTAGGGTAAAGGTAGAACAAAGGATATTTATGTCGCTAAAAACACCCTGAGCACATAAATCCTTCTAGGACCTTTGTAGAGCTCAATTCACATCCCAAATACAACCCATACTTGACTTCATCTTTTCTTTTGTCACCAATTTATTCTCTTTTTGTTTTGCACAATTCTACACCCCCTAACTTATTTCTTTCTATTTTGATAGAGGGTTGATCATTAAGCACAAGTGAAACTTTCATATACTCCACTCTTTCTACCTTTATTCATCATATAGCTCATTATATCTTCTTAAAATGATCTACATACTTAAGGATGAGGGATAAAAAATTGGAAACTTATTATAAGCTAGGCTAAAGCAAATATGTGTGTTGACAAAGAAAAGGTAAAATTTGGCTTAACGAAGGTATACTAAGGATAAAAATATATCAAGGTAGGCTCAAAAGGCTCAAATAGCCCAAAGATGGCCTAATTCATTTCCTTATTGAAGTATTGCTGAAGGTTTTACCTCAAGAGAGTATCAAACAAATTCTAAAATTCATGACATAACTAAAATTCACATTAATATAAACTGTCTCTAAATATGCACAATAATTCTAAGCAAAAGATCAAGTGGTCAATTAATGGAAATCACATCCTAATAATGATACTCACAAGAATTAAACCCAAACTCAAATCATATCCATATTTTTCTGATAGCCAAGATAAGAAAAGAACTAAATTTTCATCATTAGATTAGGAAAATCTTAGAAAACGGCACAAAACAACTCCAACTATAGACCAAATAGACTTTAGAAAAAAAAAACTAAACATCCAAGAAACAAACTAAAACAATCATGCAAATAAATAAAATAAGCATAAAACATAAATAAAATGAAAAAGATAATACCTTTCCCTAAACTTAAACTGAACAATGTCCTCAATGTGAAAATAGAAAAGGAAAAGTAAGAGAAAACTCTCCTGTCATTGGTAGAAATGCAAAGAGAGCTCTATTCCTTTTCCTTTTCTTTATCATTATTGCCAAAGCTGGTGGGAGGATCCGATAAGGCCTTGGACTTGTTTTTGAATATTACTTGCAAAAGAAAAAGAATAAATAGAAATTCATGGGGAATTATAAGTAAGAAATAAAAAAATAACTTCAAAGAAAAAGAGTAAGAGTTATGAAAGCTTTGATTGCCTCTTAAGAAGCACTTCTTTAATAGCTTGATTATGGTTAGATCTTCATTGTTGAGGATTTGAATCTAAGGCTTGAGGCATTTTCCATTAACCTTGAATGCTCTGATAGCCTCACTATAAATCTCTATTGCTCTACAAGGATAGAACTTAACCTCTTTGAAGGGGCCCGACCATCTTAATTTGATTTTTGGGAAAAATGCTTGAGGCATGAATTAGAAAGTAACACTTGTTGTTCTATCTCAAAATCTCTCTTGTGAAAATGCTTATCATGCCACTGCTTTGTTCTGAGATGTGGTGGTAGTGTTTTTAACTAAGAGTTGGTGTTTGCTAAATTAAAGGTGGTGAAATAGACTTACTTTTACCCAATTCGATGAATTGAATTCCTCTTTGATGAGTCATTTGTCATGTCGATTCCAAAGAATGTGCAACAATTGTAATTTCTCATTGTCATCTCTTGTTGTTGTAGTATGAACTAAACAAACTTCATAGGGTTTCTTTATATATTCTTTGTCATAAACTTCCTTAGTCAACTCATCAACTAAATTCCATTTATAGCAATTATCTTTAAAGGAAAGATACTTAGTTGCCTTGAACACATTAAACACGACTTCATTCTCTCTAACTTTGAAAGTTAGCTTACCGTTCTTCACATATATGATTGCTCCTATTGTATCCAAGAATGGTTGTCCTAAAATAAGAGGAATTTCATCATTTTCATCCATCTCAAGCCCAATGAAATTCGTCGGAATGTAGAACTTCCCAACTTTAAACAAAACATTCTCTACAATCCCAACGGGGTACTTGATTGAACTGTTTGCTAACTACAAAGAAACTGTAGTAGGTTTTATCTCCTTAAGTCCAAGTTTTCTAGAAATAGACAAAGGCATAAATAAAACACTAACATCCAAATCACAAAAAGATTTAGAAAATTCAACATTTCCAATAGTGCAAGGAATAGAAAAACTTTGTAGGTCCTTAAGCTTTGGTGGAAGCTTATTTTATATTACAGCATTGCACTCTTCAGAAAGTGCAATGTCTCATAATTTTTTAATTGCCTTTTTTTTGACATTGTTAGTGTAAAAGTCTCAATGAACAATATACCAAAAAAGGGGTGAATTTGTATTTATAAAAATTTCTTTAAAAATCATGGTATAAAGATCAAAACTTTTTCATCCAAAAATATTTTCTAACATCAAAAACAAGTTTCCAACAATAAATCACTAAGTATAAAAATAATCTATCAAAGTAAAACATTTTTCCTAAGTTAATTGCTAGTTATGAAAGGTAAGGGAAAAATATTTTCCTAAGTGTAAAATAATAAATCAATATAAATCTATTTTCCTAAGGTAAGTATAAACAATAAACAATAATGTGAAAAATTAAAGAAAGAGACAAATAATTTATAGTAGTTCAGCTTTTCAATGTTTACATCCACTCTTTTAGTAACTAAGGAATTTCAATCCACTATCAAAGATTCTTACCTTTTAACAGGACAAAGCGATAACTCTCACACAATCCACAAAGAGATCCTTTCTTTTTAACGGGATCAAGCAACAACCCTTACAAGGGCAAAGATCGGTGACATTTACCAAGCTCTTTTAGTGCACTCACAAGTGATAAAAGGATGTTAGTAACTTTGTGGACAACAAGTCAAAGACTGTCAATGTAAGTAGTATTATGCTTATTATATAGTATTATGTGTGTATATGTTACTTAAAAATTTAAATAATATTTCATTTCTTTTTTCGTTTGTAGGAATCTTATGTTATTGCTTTATCGTAGAAAACAATTTAAATAATCACTTGGAGCCATGTCTACAAGTTTGGCAACAGGAAGCTAGCTACTAGACTACTTGCTTTAGCTACGATGTTGGAGTCTACCTTTGGTCTGACCTTTTTTAGTGATGCTCTGTGAACTTTTCCTTTTGAACCTGAGGGTTTTCAAGAAATGAAGGACTCAATAAAGAAGTTGGAGACCCAAATGTAGATTATCTAAATGAGCCTAGAAGCGTTTTTTCATAGGTTTCCAACCATACCTAACATCAAGTCCTAATCACAATAGTTGTAGGCACAACTATAGCCGCGCCCACTATCTTCTGATGATGTAGGGGAGGCACAGCTGATGGACGGTGAGGGGTATTAATTTCTTTCTTTGTAATTCTTGGATTTATGGATTTTTGGATGGATTTGAACATTTTTATTCATTTTGCAATATTTGTAACTTTGAAATACAACTTGTCTTTATTTTTTCATTGTGTAATAAATTTAAATGGTTTTACTACATATTAATTAATTGTAATATTATTATTTGATTATATTCATGTCAAATGTGAGTAAGGAAAACAAGAAATATAAAATATAAAAAAATTGTTTATAATGCTTTACTAGCGAATAATATCCAATACCAACGGAAATCCATTCATATTTACTGACAAATAATTTCTCATTATCGACGGAGTACCACGATTTACTGACCAAACCAGCTACAAAATTACCAACCAAATTACCAATGAAATCATTTTTGTTGTGTCACAACACTGATGGAATTGTTGTATCATCAACCATTTCTATAACTAACAGATTTCATTGCTTACCAACAAATCTGACAGAATATTCCATTGGAGAATTTTTTGATGAAATATTCTATCATTGATGGAATGAATATTACTGACAAAGGTATTTTCGACCACAAGCCAACAAAATATTTAGTCAGAAAATCCATCGATGAATCATATTTGTAACACCCTTGACTTTGATATGGAATATGTAGTGGTATGTGTGATACCTCTATGGCTATAACTTTGATTTTTTGGCATGTTTGAAGCTCTTTGATAATATTATGCATGTGTTGATATTTGAGAACATTAACTATGGTACTTTGGCCATAAATATTCAAGTTTGGTGGGTGAATTGTGTGGTTTGAAGTTTGAGTGGAACTTTATATTTACCTTTAAGTATGTGAATAAGAATATTGATTTATATGGCTTATTGGAGATGTTAGTTGGAATGAAAATGAATTGGGGACTTAGAGAAATGGATTTGAAGACTTTAAGTTGTGAAAATTTAGGTTCTAGACATGATTTATCGATAGATGTTTTAAATCTATTTATAAATAAAAGACAGAAAGCATTGAAAAGCAACTTAAAGAACATCTATTGATAGATTCATCATTACCATCGATAAATGTCCACCCGTTTGCAAAATAAAGTAATCTAAACGTTATCTATCGATAGAATGCACCAAATCTATCGATAGATAGCAACACGAGAGCTATTAAAAGTAATTTGAAGAGCATCTATTAATAGATTCATCGAATCTATCGATAGATACAAGTTCGAAAGCAATTAAGGAAAAGTTGTAAGCCATTTATCGATAGATCAGGCATAACTATTGATAGATGGAGCTTAAGATGAAAAAATTAAAGACTAATCTATCAATAAATGCACCCATTTATCAATAGATGCATGTAATAGTGCAAAAAAATATAAAGGCTTTAAGCATTTCGCCCATTTGAAAAGGAAAAGAAACTCTCACGTGCTACCATTTAAAACCCTCAGCAACTATGGATTTTTGGAAAACCATTTGAATCCTTCCAAAGGGTGTTAGACCTTAAGAATAGGGAACTAGCTCTAATACCACTTGTTGGTCCCAAGTAAATGTGCTAGAAGGGGGTGAATAGCACAATTTGGCTCTTTAAAAAATTATCTCTAATTGTAGACAAATGCAAGATAAATGAAAGAAAGAAAATAAAACAAAAACAGAGTAAACAAGACAGCAGAATTTAGAGTGGTTCGGTCCAAGACCTACATCCACTACCTTGATTATCCAACCAAGGATTTTCCAACTCAGTCCACTAGAAACGGTGAAATTCATAAGCTTTCACTAAGCTTTACAATGGCTTTTACCAAGCTCAGCCAAAACCTTTTACATTAGTTTTTCCCGAGCTCAACTATAACCCAATACTTAACTTTTCAAGGCTAAGTTAGAACCTTAACACATTCAAAGAAACCTAACTTGAAACAACCACTTAGAGTGACTCTCTCACTCTAAGAATACAAGAAGAGAAGTAAAAGAAAGTACCTATGATCATAGGTTGATCTAAATGGTACAAGGTTGACTGTAGAATACAAATACAAAGGATAAGCATTTAAGTGCAAAAAGGTGCAGAGAAGATTTTTTGGTTTTTCAGCTCTTAATGACTCAAATCTCTTCCAAAACTTCCAAAAACTAATTTCTAACTGTTGGAAGACCCTTTTATACATGGAGAAATAACTTTGATGGCAGTTTGGTAGTTTATGACCGTTGAAAATAGTTGAGAATTGGTTCTAGCTGTTAATCTGTCTTCTAATGCTCTGGTTTAAATTGCAGACAAAGAACTCTTAGTCGACTAACTTTCTTCTTGGTCGACCAAGTTGGTTCTGTCTTCTGGTTGCAGATTCTGGTAGAGAGCATTTAGTTGATTAACTTATTCTTGGTCAACTAAGTTGGTTTTGTCTTGAAGTCCAGATTTTGGCAGTAGCTTCTTAGTGGACTAACTCTCATCTTGGTCGATTAAGTCAGTTTTGTTTCTCAATATTCTTTAGCCTGCCATTTCTCCAATTTGAATTTTAGCTAACCAACATTTTTCATTGTTCAGCTAAAGAGCTTTCTTCTTGTTGATCAATCATGTCTCCTTACTTTCATGATTTTTGACATACACTTTTGAAGAATAAAATTATTATTTTTATACATTATCTATCCTGCACACTTAGGTAAAGATGTTAGACACAATGAAATGGGAATATTTTATTATCATAAAAAACTAATGGAGCCAACAATCTCCCCTTTTTTGATGATGACAAAACATTCCTTGATTAACAACACAATGTCCTTCAATTTTTTTTAATTTCTATAAATTATGAAGATTGCTCCCCCTAAGTGAGTGCTTATTTTTCTTATTCATTCCTGTAGATTTTATTCATGTTGTGTAGAGATTGATACCATACATCCAGAGTATATATGTGCAAAAAAATATATAAGGTGATTTACAGCAAATGAATGTTGAGAGATTTTCATCAAAATTTTGCAAAGTCTGTCAACAGCTTATTGTTATAAGATTTTGTCTATATCATTCATTATTCAACTGATATACTATACACAGCATCCATAGCCATTCACAAACATAATGTATAATAAAAATCAATAATCAGCACACAATCCTATCATCACTGCAGTATCAGATTTTTATTAGCAGTCAAAATACTATACACAGCTAAATATCAGCATATATTCAATCATCAGTAGCAAAATACCATAAACATATCAGCAAAATATCATAAACATATCAGCATCCATTTTTCACATAACAATATAAACAACAGGATTAAAGTTAAGTGTTCAATTTCCATCATGGCATAAACAGTAGAAAAACAAAAGACAATAGCTGATATTTCTAAATTGCCCCTTGGTTCATTTTTGCTTCATTTCTTTCCTAAGTTCCTAGTTCCTCCACCCTAACATTTTTTTAATTAATTTCTTGGTTCTAGGTTCCTTTCCATTCTTCTCCCCTTTTTTGTCATCATCAATTGCTAAGCATCAGCTGAAGAAGATGAGGGAAATGACTCATCAGTGCCATATTGGACAGGTAGGGGCTGAAGAGAGGAGACTGGTGGTAGTTCTTGGGAAAGGGGATGAGGTAAGGGTGTCACAGACACCTCAAGTGGTTCTTGTGGAGAAAAAACTGTTGCTAGCTTGTACTTTTCTACCAATTTGGAGGACTTTCTCTTTTTAAGGAATGTTGTTCTTGTTACCATTGTTTTCTTCCCTTTGGTAGGTGGTTTTGTCTTTGTTTGTGGTGCTGCAGTGACTTTTTGTTTCCCTTTTCCAGATTTTGCTTTCATTCTAGGGGCTGGTGGAGATGCTGCTTGCTGAGATTTTTCTCTAGCCACTTCTTTCTTAACTTGTTCCTCTTGAACCATTTGATGGAACAATCCCATGATTGAAACCTCTTCAGAATGTGGAAGAAATGGTTGAGGTTCTGGTTGAGGCTAGGGTTTAGTGGGAGTATTTTTTTGATCAAATTCAAGCATCTCGGTACCTTAATCAGATTCATCCTTATCCTGTAGCTCAAGTGAGGGTGATTTTCTTGGCTGTTCCTCTTCTGGCTCATGACCTTTAGCTTGAATACCATAACTTGTATCATGAGAAGCAGACCCTTCTGCTTGCAAAGCTGAACCTCTAGCACCTTGTTGTGTTGGTGCAACACTTGGTGTTTTAGAGGAATTTGCAACAGTAGGTTCTGATGGGATTTTTTCTTTTCCCTTCAGTTCATTTTCCAGTTTAGCAATTTTCTCTTCAATTTTTAGCAATCTAGCTCCTTGATCAGTGACCTTACCATCCATCCTCATTAATAGGTTGAAAATCATTTCACTAAAAAATTGTGAAGATGTTGCCTCTATTAGTGTTGGTATTGCAGAGATCTTGGGTGTTTTAGTAAATTTGTCCCCATCCAACTTGCAACCCATTTTAGGCAGACTACCTATGTAGATAGCTTGGTCTCTACTCTTCACCATATCAAGTTTATATCTTTTTGCCCAGACTCCCTTTTTCTGCACTAGAGATGTGATAACATTTCCATAAGGCAGATTAATTTTCTCAAGCTTGCATACTCCTTTCATTTTTTCAATCATGAATCTGCCTAGATTCAGAGCAACCCCATTAAAAGCATGTTCCATCAGCCAAAGATCTTGAAGGCTGATGTAGCTTAAACTTCCACTTCTCCCACGGATATTTGCTATAACAAAATGGTGTAGAATTCTTATCTGGGGACTAGTTATCAAACCAGCATTGCTCTTGATGAGTACTTTTTTTTTCTCCCAGTAATGATTTCCCATAAAGAGGATGGGTCATATTTCTTTGGGAATTCGAACTCTCCCTCCTCACATTCAATTTTTAGCAAATTACCAAGATCATTACCAGTTACCACAAATTCTTTACCATTCAAAAATACATTTAGTCCATTTTTAATGAAGTCATCAAAATAACTAATTCTTCTTCTCCTAATGCTATACTAGCATAAAATTCTTTCACCAGGTTGGCACTATAGGATCTATCCTTAAATGTGCTATACTCCTTTAGTTTCAATTCATCAAAATAATCTGATTGACTAATTTGAATTTCTAGAATTTCACCAAAACTTTCCTAGTCAATGAACTTCCCGCAGGTGATATGAGCGTTCTCTATTTTTCTAAACCTTTCTTCATGCATTTTATTTCTAAATTTGGAAGAAGAGGTAGTACCTTTCTTGGGGGTTGTATCCTTGTCATTTTTCTTCTTTTCTGATTTCTGTTTTTTTTTTATTTCTGTAATCTTTCTGATTTTTTAGCCATCAAAGTAGGCCCAAGTTTCTGTTTTTTTTTCTGCAATTCTGCTTCTGACCTTTCTTCTAGTGGCATTTTTCCTTTCTTCTTTTCAATATTTTTTTTGCTTTGAGATGTTTTTGCCATTTCGATTTGAGAGATTTCTGATAAGGGTTTTGAGGTTTTAAGTGGCAAAGGCTTCAGTTATATGAGAGTCAATTTCAGAGGAGAAAATGTAAAGGATATGGGTTTCAGTTTTCAAATGATCAATTTTCAGGGGAGAGAGAAATTATCAGCAGTTTTAATTTCCTCTTAGAAAACTGTCCGCCTTCCCCTTAAATATAGCCTCATTTCATTTGCTTAAAAAATTCAAAAATTCCCTCTAAATTAATTTTTGGCTTGAGTGGTATTTTTTCTTTATTTTTGTTTCTTGGTAGGCAATTTCTTCCTATTATTTTATTCCTCATGCCTTCATTTTAACTGAGTCTTATTATATAATGCTATCAGAACATTCTTAGTTGACTAAGATTCACCTTAGTCGACTAAATGCATTCCATTTTGTTTGCATGAACCAAAAATTTTCTCACAACTCTTGTAGACTAATCATTCCTAAATTCCTTCTAATTTCACAGAATCTATCTTTATTTAGAGGTTTGGTAAAAATATCTGCTAATTGATGCAAAGTATTCACAAATTCAATTTTAATATCACCTTTCACTACATGGTCTCTAACAAAATGGTGCCAAATCTCAATATGCTCGGTCCTAGAATGCTGCACAGGATTTGTAGATATATTGATTGCACTTGTGTTATCATAAAAGATTGGTACATTATGAACTTTAATTCCAAAATCTCTTAGTTGTTGTTTGATCCACAAAATTTGAGCACAATAACTACCTAGAGAAATATACTCTGCTTCAGTTGTTGATAGTGCTACAGAGTTTTGTTTCTTACTTGACTAGGATACTAGCATATTTCCTAGAAATTGGCATGTTCCACTAGTACTTTTTCTATCATTTTTGCTTCCTTTAAAGTCTGCATCTGAATAGCCTATAAGATCAAATGATGATTTTCTAGAATACCACAATCCTAAGGTTTGTGTTTCTAAGAGGTATCTAAAAATTCTCTTAACAGCTGTTAAGTGTGATTCTTTAGGCTGTGACTGAAATCTAGCACACAAACACACACTAAACTGAATATCTGGTTTACTTGCTGTTAAGTAGAGTAGTGAACCAATTATACCTCTATAGAGCTTTTGATCTACATTCTTTCCTTTGTCATCTTGATCAAGCCTGGTGGATGGACTCATTGGTGTGGAGATTGGTTTTAGCTTCAGCATATCTAAAGTTTTTGGTTATGTTATTAGGTTAGCCCCCTTGATTCTTATAAATTCAATGCTTTACTTTTTAATTTTTCTAAATTCCATACTACATAGTTTTGTTCACTTTGAAAATTTTTTTGAGTTTAGTATTTTCTCCTTTCCCTATCCTCATTTAATAGATGTTCCTTTTCTATTTTCAATTTTATTCTTTTGTTCTCATACTTTGGGTTTTTTCATACACACACACACACACACAGATATATATAAATTGAAAGGCAGGAAATTTCTTCACATATATATCGTTTGTACCTTTCTTTTTTTCTTTTTTGAAAGGCATAGAAATTTTATTAGGAATTAAAGAGATATTAAGGCTTAGTTAAAAAAAAAAACCAAGAAAGTCATTATAAAATAAAAATTACTAGATGGCATAGAAATCTCCAGTGCAAAACACCCCATTTTAACTAATCTACCTGCTATAATGTTTACCTCTTTGAAAATATGATTGGAAGAAAGTCTCAAAATTCTACATTTATAGTTCTTGATGTGGTTAATTAGAGATATGTTTCACATTCCAAGGAACACGAGAGTGACTTTCAAAGAGAGTGAGAAACAACTTATGGAGAAGAGTTGAAAAAAAAAACCAAACGGTCCTCTTTAATGGCCATGAGCCAACATAATTAGAGCACTTTATGCCAATAGGCTTAGAAAAAATCCATTTAATGAAACCATTGTGGTCACAAAAGACACCACCAATTGCAACAATTTCAATTTATCGATTGCAGATTCATCAATAGAATTTGTTTTTGAGTATTTACAAAAAAGTCATTCATGGAAGAAGTCTTGACTAGCCATTTACCTTTACACCAATAAGCAAGATGAACTTTAATGATATCAAGAAGTTGCTTTTGATTGATATGCTTCCCTTTAAAAGCAATTTCATTTCTAAAAAGTCATATAAAACAATGAATGATGTAAAAAGCATTTTCCAGATTCCATCATGATAGGACTGGGAAAAAGAAGATTGCCAAGATAGAAAGAAAGAACAAGTTTCTCTAAGAGCAATCTATTGCACTCCCCATAGATTGCAATGAAGAACATTATGAAAAAGGGAGAGGGAGAGAAAATAGTTGAAAGAGATAGTAAATAAGAGAGGAAGAGAAAACAAGCTTGTGAATTTTTTATATTTTTTTTTGCTTGAGAATTTAGTTGGTTCTCCCCTCTTGAAATAGGTTACAAATGATTTTATACAAGGAAACTTTGTCCAATAATAGGGAAAGATTATGAGGTCGATGATGGTGTATCAATCTTTCAAAATTGGTGCAATGTCTTTTTACAAAAAATATTGCAACACATGCTGCTAATCTTGCTGTTGATCTATCATTATATCTACTATTAATTTGCTGCTGGTTTGTACTGATTTGGTGCTATTTTGTGAGAGATTTCCTACTAGTTTGTGATTGATTTATTGTTGGTTTGTGGGAGATGATAGTGTTCTACACTTCCCTCCAAACTTGACATGGAAAGAAACCACAATCCAAGTTTGCCACAAAATGCTTCAAAAGTGTGTCAAGGTAATGCCTTAGTGAGAATGTCTGCTACTTGTAGCTTTGAAGGAATAAACTTGGTCTCAAGAGAACCTAAGGCCACCTTTTCCTAAACAAAGTGATAGTCAATCTCTATATGTTTTGTTCTAGCATGAAACACGAGATTAATAGTGAGATGAAGAGTTGATAAGTTGTCACAAAAGAGTAAGGCTGGGTGAGCCATATAGAGAATAAGATCACGTAATAGATAAGATAGCCAAGTGAGTTTTGCTGCCGTTGAAGCTAAAGCTCAATATTCAGCTTCAACATTAGATCGAGCCATAATAGTATGTTTCTTAGAACCCCAAGAAATGCACTTACCACCAAGAAATGTGCAGAAGCTAGTAGTGGATTGTCGTGTGGATGGACAGCTTGCTCAATCTGCATCTAAATAAACACAAAGACTAAAGGATTTTGAGATATTAGTCGAATACCGAATGACATAATGCCCTTAACATATCTAAGAATTCTTTTAACAAGTTGAAAATGTATTTAGAGAATGAATGCATAAATTAAGATACATAGTTAACACTAAAGGTCATATCTAGTCTAGTTAATGTTAAATATTTTAAGTCACCAACAATGCTTCTATAGAAATGGTGATCTTC
Source organism: Theobroma cacao (assembly GCF_000208745.1). NCBI lineage: Eukaryota > Viridiplantae > Streptophyta > Magnoliopsida > Malvales > Malvaceae > Theobroma > Theobroma cacao. The sequence goes on along the minus strand of NC_030853.1, from coordinate 15,975,275 downwards.
AAAAAGTTTAGTGGTGTGGAAGAGATGTTTTGACGTTAGTGGGATAGAGATTGGTTTACAATCACACATTTGGGCTTTGGTAAGAAGATCAATAACATATTTGGTTTGATTAAGAAAAAGACCTTGAGGAAACTTATGAACTTCTATACCTAGAAAGTAATGCATGAATCCAAGATCTTTCATTGAAAATTCTTTGTTTAATGTTTTAATAAAATCATGCAAGGAGTTTGTATTACTACTTGTGAGAAGAATGTCATCAACATATACAAGGAGATAGATGATGCTTTTTATGATGTGTTTAATAAAGAGTGAGGAATCTACAATATTGCAATAAAAACCAATTGAAAGAAAGAATAAGCTAAAATGTTCAAACTAGGCATGCGGAGCTTAACGGAAACCATATAAGGCCTTTTTTAGTTTGCAGACATGATTGGGTCTACTAGTGTCTTGAAATCCAGGTGGTTGCTCAAGATAGACAACTTCAGAGATGGTGCCATGGAGGAAGGCATTCTTTAAATCTAATTATTTGATATCCCAATTATATGCTAGAGAAATAATAAGAAAAACTCTGATAGTAGCTAGTTTAATGACGAGAGAAAAAGTCTCTAAAAAATCTAAGCCCTGCACTTGGGTGTATCCTTTTGCACCAATCGAGCTTTCAATCATTCTAAAGTGCCATATGACTTGAGTTTTGTCTTGTAAAGCCATTTACTTCCAATGACATTCATATCAGATTTTCGTGGAACAAGTTCCTAAGTTTCATTGGCATGGAATGCTACAATCTCTTCTTACATTGCAGCTAGCCATCTTGGATCTTGAAAGGCAGTTTTAAGTGCTTTAGGTTTAGGAGTTATATGAGCTAGGAATGTGTATGCTAAATATGCGTATTTGGGGTTTGGTTTGATAATGCCACTCTTACATCTAGTGGTCATTGTATGTGATTTATTTTGAGTGCATGATAGAGGCTGAGTTATAGGTGAGAAAGATTCATTAGAATTGGATAGTGAAGAGAGAATATTAGTTTATGTTAGTTGAGGAAGATGGTATGATAGTTGAAGAGAATTCATGGTTTCGTTGGTCTAAGGGACTATCATAAGTAGAAAAGTGTTGTTGTGGATTAAAAGGTTCTTTTTTGGTTTACAAGTTGTGATCAGATTGTAGAAGGTGGATAATGGGATTGTATCAGGTGAGGACTTAAGATGAGACTAGCTTAAGTGTCTATCTTGGGTAAAGGAAGAAGGTTCCATGTTGTTTTCTTCGTGACTAGTCTATTAGTCTTGCTCATAAACAATTAGTAGAAATCTAGAATGGGGTATTGTTGATGAGGTTGTGACGATGTCTATAGTAGCTGCACGTATATACAACTCGTTGAAAGATGCAACTTCATTAGTAGTCCAATTATTAGAGAATAACTTGGTAGGTTCTTGAAAAGGATATGCTTCCTCATCAAAAACTACATGCCGAGATATATACATTCTTTTTGTTGAAGGATAATAACACTTATATCCTTTGTATAGTTCACTATATCCAACAAATACACATGTTAAGGAATGAGGATCAAGTTTGGTTTTGTTGTAGGGTCTTAAGTAAATGAAGTAATGACAACTAAAGACTCTCAAGGATGAATAGTTAGGTTTTCTATTGTATAAAAGCTCATAAGGATTCTTCCACTTTAATATTCTAAAACTAAAAGCCTCATTCCACAAGTATTTGGGAATTCTCCATGAAACATCATAGTTAAGCCTAATTCAGCTATGCTCTAATGTTTTCTTTCTGCAATCCCATTTTGTGGTGATGTATGACGATAAGACATTTGGGGTTTAATGCTAAACTTGGATAGATAGGCATTAAACTTGGTGTATGTGAGTTCTCCCATACCATCAGATTGAAACACTTTGATCTTTTTTTCAAACTGATTTTCAACATATTTATGGAACTCAATAAAGCATTGTAAAAAATTAGATTTATTCTTCAAGGGAAAATACCATGTAAACCTCGTGCATTCATCAATAAAAATAACATAATAATAGAAGTGATGATACAAAGCAACGGGTGTTTTTCCCCACAAGTCATAATGAATTACAGAAAGAGGTTCCTTACTTAAATCCTTTCTACTTGCTAATGGCAGTTTACATGCTTTAGCCATTTCACAGGTAAAGCAAACATGTTCTTTATTGCTAGAATTAGTCTTACGAGAGATTATATTTTGATGTTTAAGCATATCAGTGACGATCATTTGAGGATGTCCTAGCCTTGCATGCCAAACTTCTACTGAAACAGCTCGAAATCTGTTAGAAAACAATGTTGATGTTGTTGACCTATTATCTGGTTGCAAGGCAAAAAGTCCTCCACTTCTATTTCTTGTTGCTATGACCTACTTTGTCTCATTGTCATCTATCACAGATCGATTACATCAAAATTTACAAGTATAAAGATAATTAGAGGTTAGTTGATTGACAAATAATAATTTTTTCTTAATTTGAGGTACAATAAGAACATTATTTAAATGTAGATTATTTTTTCAATTTTAAGTGACGTAGATCCTATGTGAGTAATGTCTAACATGTGTCCATTACCTACAATAATTTTGTCAGGTTCATGATATGAATTGAAATTATTTAGCTTACTAATGTTAGAAGTCATATGAAAGAAGGCTCTAGTGTCTGAATGCCAAGTTTCATTCCGAATATTTGATATAGTGATGGCCACTAGAGCTTGTGAGGGAATTTTAAGTTGAAAAAGTTGATTGAAGCATTGCCAGTAATTAAGAGTAGTATGCCTTCGTTTGTTGTAGATTTGACAGCAAGCTTTAGTGTCTTGGTCTTGCTTGGCAGAGACATTTGCTACAAATGTGGAGGGTTTTTCACTTAGAACGCCATCCTTAACATGTGAACAAGTAGATTGAGGAAAACCTCTATCTTGAGATGAGAAACTAATCCCTGGTTGTCGAGGTCTGTTGTTGAAGATCTTTTAATTAGATTGATGTTGGGAACGTTGGCTTACAAAAGCCATATTTTGATTTAAAGAATCAAAACTATCAAGAGAGTTAACAGACTCCATTGTCTCATGTCCTTGAAGTAAAGGAACAATTTCGTGAGATGATGGTATTGGAGGTTTCATCATAATTGTTACAAATGACTCATATTCATGACCAAGACCCCTGAGCAATTGAAACACTTAGGTTCGATCACTTACTGGTTTTCTAATAGTAGCCAAGTCATCATAGATTGTTTTGAACTTTTTGATGTAGCCAAGAATGCAGAGATTATCTTTTCTTTTCTATGAGTTTGTAAAGTTTGTAAAAGATAAAACTTCCTTTCTTGTGATTCTTGGGCAAAGGCATCCACTAAGGCATTCCACACATCTAATGATGTTTCTAATCCAACAACAAGTCCAAGAACTTCTTCAAATAATGTACCTATTATCCAACGTCACATAAGAGAATCTAATTTTTTTCCAAAGCATATACTTTGGACTAGTTTGATCAAGCATGGTATATTTACCATCAAGAAAACCAAGTATATCTTGGCTTTCAACTAATCCTATGACCTGAGTCTTCCATAAAAGAAAATTTGTCTAGTTGAGATGGATAGAAACAAAATTTTCTACATTCAGTGTTGAAAGGTGAGGGTATTTAATAGATGAGGCCATTAAGAGAGTATAGATAGTAAGGTAATTTAAAAATGGTCAAGAAAAAAAAATAAAAATGTGATGATAGTGGAAATTTAGAAATAGTAAAAGAGGCTTGATAGTAAAAACAGTAAAAAAAATCAAAAGTGTGATGATATTAGTAGACCAAAAAAAATAGTAGAGGAGATGTGATACTAACTTAATAGCAAGAAGTTAAAAAGGAAAAGAAAGTAAATTGTAATAATAATGAAATTTCAGAAGAGAAAGAGATTGAGATTAAGTAAAAGTTTATTAAATAGCTAAAATTTTTTGTTTGACTTTGAATTTAGATATTTAAGAAAGAATTTAGAGTGGAAGAACAATTAAATCACCAAGTAGTAGAATGATAGAATTATAAGATAAGAAGAGCAATTAGATTAAGATTAGGATGATAGAATGATAAGAAGTATAAAAGAAAATCAATAAAAAAGGTATAAGAAATAGAAGATTTTAACTCAAGTAACGCCGAAGACAAAAGAAACCGCTCACATGTAAAAGAAAATCAATAAAAAAAGGTATAAGAAATAGAAGATTTTAACTCAAGTAAGGCCGAAGACAAAAGAAACCGCTCACGTGTAAGGTAGTAGACCGAAGAAAAAGATAATAGACAAAAGAAACAGCTCAAGTAAGGTAGTAAGTAGAAGAAACAGCTTTGAAACAAAAGAAAAAAAATTAAAATTCACCCAGAAATTGCTCTGAGACCATGAAAAACTTTATAAAAAAAAAAGAAAGGGGGAGAAAAAAAGTTAAGAGAGATAATAGACAAGAGAGGAAGAGAAAACAAGCATATGAATTTTTTGTATTTTTTCTACTTGAGAACTTAATTGGTTCTCCTTTCTTTAAATAAGTTATAAACTATGTTATGCAAGGAAAATTTGTCCAATAATAAGGAAAGATTATAGGGTCAATGATGGTGTATCAATCTTCCAAAATTGGTGCAATGTCTCTTTATAGAAAATATTGCAACGCATGTTGCTAATCTTGCTACTGATCTATTATCATATCTACTGTTAATTTGCTACTGGTTTATGAGTGATTTAGTGCTATTTTATGAGAGATTTCCTACTGCTTTGTGATTGATTTACTGCTAGTTTGTGGGAGATGATAGTATTCTACATGCAACACATCCTGATGTTCCATGAGAAAGTGCAATGGAAGACTAAGTGCAAAACAATTTCAATATCATTGTTGCAAATGGGACATAAGGTAGAATTCACGACCAAAAGACCTTTTTTCACTAACTTTACGTTAACAACCACCTTACCCTTGATAACTTGCCAATAAAAAAATGTCAACCTTAAGAGGAGGAGAGAGTCCACACCATGCTTTTTCTAAATATTCTTACCGGTGAAGGGAAGAGGTATACAAAGCTTTGCAAAAGGAGTTATCAAACTAAAGACAGTCGAAGTATTTTTCTATATAATCCTATCTTATGGAGACAAAAAATTGTTAACCCATTGCTACAATTCCCATTCTTTAAAGACTAATATGCCAAGATCAAACATTGTCAACAGAACATCCATACACCACAAGAAAACAAATTTTTTCCGACAAAAAAAATTCCATTGGAAATTTTTCATTGGAAATTTCTAAAGGAATACCAATAGGAATTTTTATGAATTTTTTCAAGGGATTTCCAATGGAAATATACCAACGGAATATTTCCGTTGGAAATCCATTAGAGATTTTGTTAGTGCAAAAAAACATTTCTCCCACCCAATTTTTCGACGGAATTTTCAATGGATTTCTATTGGAATTTTCCAACCGAAAATTATTTGTTGGAAATTCGCCTGAAAGTTTAAGGACCCAAAAAAATTTAAAACCTGAGAAAGGTTTTAACAGAATTTTTCATTGGAATAAGCTATTACCAACGGAAATTTTCCAACGGAACATTCCATTGGAAAATTATGTTGGTAAAACTATTTTTAAAATATTTTATAAATTTTATTAATCTTTTATAAAAAATAGATATTAATAAAAGAAAATATATACATACTGAAGTTTATAATATTTTAAAATTTAAATATTTTTTCCTTTGCTTTTTTTTACATTTTTGAAAACTTTATTGAATCATAAATTACAAATTAATAGTTCCAAATTCATTAATTTTATAACATTAAAAAATTGATAAAAAGAACATAATAAATTTTTTAATTTTATAAAAATACATGATAAGATCTAATAATAAATTAAACAAAAAATAATAATACTTTATGTATGTATAATTATATATGTATTAGTTAAAAATAATATGCATATATCTAATTTATATGTAAGTATTAATATAATTTATAATAAATTTTATTTATATGATTACACTTAATAATTTTACAATAAAGTTAAAACCTTAGTTTTTATAGCATATATATTTTTTTCTAATTAGTTGTTAATTATACAAAATTTGTAATTATATATAACATTATAACGTTATGCTTTACATTGATCATATATGCTTATTGGGTAATTCTAATGCTACTTTGAGTATGTCATCCTTTGCGATTAATTTCATATTATAATTTTAATGATTGAAATCATGAGTATTTATAAATATATAACTCTATATATATGTTGTACAAAAATAATAATATTTGATGTACTAATATTAGTTAATATAAATTATTAAGAAGAATGATAGTAAACTAATTAATTAATAATATACTTAAAATATATTAATTAATTTGTTATATGTACATATACAAATCATAATCATTGCAATTTCAATTTAACTGTATATATATATTTATAGACCTATATTAATATGAAATTACGGGTGATATATATCTTAAATGATATAACTTAATGTTAATATTAATTTATCATAGTAAATATCTTACGTATTAATATATTATAATTATTAAAGTTATATATTGTAATGTTTAGGATTAAACTTATAATATACATATATTTAATTTATACATAAGCATTACTTAACTTATAATAAACTTCAAGTTAAATAATTACAGTTAATAATTAATTTTATTAATTATTACCTTAATTTTTATAACATAGTAGTTATAATTAGTTATTATTTAGACAAACTGTGTAATATATAACATTTTATGTTACATATAATTTGTGTTATTTTATATATACACAATAAAATAATATTGGGCTTGTTTACAACTTAATAATATTAAATATATTATATTATACAATAATATCTAATATATTATGATTATCTAAATATATTGTTTTTGTAATCTTTATAGTTTATATAGTAAAGTTTAATATGAATATAATAAAAGTTTATTATTATTAATAAAATATAAAATGTTTAAATTTTGTTGTGTGTGATGAAAAATTGAGTATGCCTTTACCAACTCTAGCACTCATTCAACATTTTCTAAGAGTTTGCTTACTTAGCAAAGTTAAATATTCCCTAAGCAGATCCCTAAATCCCAAAACCCTAATTTTTAGCCAAATCCCCCTCTCATTTGAAACCCATGGGAAGCCCTTGACCCTTGCCCCCCTTTCCATGTCGAATGACTGCTGAAGCTCCTTTGCCGGTTGAAGCTTGCTTCGCCCGAATTGTCACGACCCGAAACTCCCATCGAGCCAGTGACAACCGTCGCGACGTCCCGATAGGCACTCATTACCCCGAATGCCGATCGAAACCCCGCAAGGCTTAGCATCAGCTTTCGCATCTCCCTAGTGAGCGACCGTTATTAAATCTCACATTTCAAAAAAATCATAAGTCATTTCCAAATCAAAACAATAAAATATTACTTTCTAGCTCACAAGGGCATTTTCGTCATTTTTCTTCGAAAATACCGAAACTCATCAAAAACATGGTGTAAAAGCTAAATATATTCATACATACTTTAAATCAAATAACTGAAGAATAAAATTACTTTTACAGTGACACGTGGCCCCCAACTGACTAAGAAGATGTAGGGCTATGAACCCTTACTTTCTAGGATGTAACTCCGAGATTAATTCTCGTCTTAATCAACTATCAATAAATTGTCCTGAGCTTGAAAAATGGATAGGAAGAGGGGTGAGATTATGATTACATAATTCCAGTGAGTAGACAGACATCATCAAAATAATCTAAAGTCAAGTAATAGGAGACAATTAAAATAATTCATCCCAACCCATATAAATAATTGGATTTCATCCAATTACTCAACATGGCTTATGCACTTTTCAAAAACTTGGCCCTTGCCAAAAATCCATTCTCGGGGATACCCCGCAGAGGCATCTTACCAAGACCGCCAAGGTTGTTTATTGTCACACACACAAACACATTTCACCTCTGACAACACAGCCGTTCCTTAGCGTTGGCTGAGTCCCAATTTCACGTGGTGGCCAACGTGAAGTGTACTCAAATCCTACCTCAGGAGTTATCCTACGCGCCTCTCCAATTGAGGTAAGCTCAATAATTGGGAACCGTGCCCCTCTAATTAGGCTGGCCCACGGAACCCCTATCACTGCAATGCCCACTTTATAACCCACCAACCAATAAAATCACAATAGTATGACATGGCTCACTTAACACATTCAAGGCATATCAAAATAGTTCACATATTTTTTAAATCATAAAAATAACCAGTCATACCCATATTTATCATAAGCCATTTAATGTAAAATCATGGATAAACAACACAATCATAGTATAGGTCTCCAATTACTCTATTTTTGAAATCATTATTAAATTTTCAAAAATTTTATAAAATTATTTTATAAAATCCCATTTTCCCATAAAACACAATAATTTTCCAATTAAACCATTTTTCCATAAAATCACTCAATTAAATAAATCTACTCTAGATAATTAAGACGATAGTAAGTTTACTCACTGTTCTAGGAGTCGATATACTCCTATTTTTAGTCCACGAGTACAGTCCTTTACCCGTATCTAATGGCTCACCACCTAGCCATAATCCATGACACATATTTCAATTAAATTATGTCTAACAGTCATAAGCTATTTCAGGCTCGATATATATGCATGATATGAAATGAAAAATGCACAGGTAGCCATCTAGACCCGGTAGTGACCTAAGTTGATTTTTCATCCAATAAATTGGCCAATGCGTCCAATTTCACTCCAACTTTCTCCATTTCTTTTCGAATCCCTCAATTCACCAAGCACAACTAATTAACACACAATTAGGTAAATTTATCTTCACTTTTCTTCTTGGAACTTTCGACCATTGAAGGTTCATGGGGAAAATGGATTTTTTTCTTGTTGTTTTGTTTCTAAACATGTTTAACTAACTCTAAACACCAACATAACTCAAAATCAAACAATTCCAACATCTTTCTCTCTCCATACCCATTTTGACCAACCATGAATTCATCATGAAAACATGTAATTTAACCATGGAAATTAAGGAAAAATGCATGGGTAAGGTAAATCACTAGCAAAATCAAAGAAATTTTACCTTTGCTTGATCAAATCTTGGAATTCCAACACTTTCTCTTTGATTTGTCCCACCTAGGGTTTGTTTTTCCTTGGTTTCTCTTCTCTTCTGGTTTGGCTGATCACTATGGGAGAAATAGGCTGATTTTTTGCCTTTTTATAAAGAAATAATAAAATAATAAAAACATGACACATGGCATTTCCTTATTGGTTCAAATTTTAAATATTTAACTTTTAATTCTTTAATTCTCCACCACACATTTCTCATGTTTATCCATTTCCATGATGAATAAAATCCCTTGGTCTTGACAAGTGTCAAGGTGAAAATTTACCGATTTGCCCCCGGGGTGGCAAAATTACCATTTCACCCTTATACTCCAAATTATATCGGAATTAAAATTTTTCACTTCTAAACTTCAAATCATACTCCAATACTTAAATCATATTCCAATAAGTCAAATGGACCAAAAAAATCTTTTCTAAAAATTCCCATTTTGTCCCCAAGTGGCAAATGACCATTTTGCCCCTAGATAGTGAAAATTCCGGTTTGACTCCAAATTGATCCTCGAACTCCGAATTACCATTTTGAGTCATCCCTGAACTGTGAAATTCTTACTTTCACTTTAAAATTCCTATTTGAACTAGTTCAAGGCTTAATCGACTTAATGATACCATTATGGGCAATATCGTCTTTTAACGATTTCTCAAACTTCCTAAATATGTAACCATTCTATTGAGCATGTAAATGACGTTGTAATTATTTTATAGAACAGGGTTTGACACTATTGCTGTGTTGACTGAAGCTTCTCTCCAAACTCTCCAATTTCTTTGCAATTTCAATTTTAAGGTCCAAAGCTTAAGGCCTTTTTCTGGTTCTGTTTGCTTGAGCCTTTCCATGTCCTGTCTTTTCTCCTTGCTGCCATGTTCCTGTTGAGTTTCTGCTGTTCCAACTGCTTTCACCTTTTTACTGGCTTTTATGGTATGTTCTCTACTTTGGTGCTTTGTTTTAAGATATTGATTTAGAGGACTTTTGGCTGTTTTGCTTTTTGTTTTTGCTACTTCTTGGCTTTGCTGCTGCTGTCTTGGTTTTTTTTCTTTGTTGTGCTGATGTTCTGTTGATGTTGAGCTGCTATGGTTGATTGATCTCTTTAATCTTCAAGAGGCCCTGTTTTGGCTTTCTTTTATAGTGCTTTCTTTCATTGTGTTATGTTTCTATAACTTTGTTTTTAGGGTCTTTTTTTATTTCCTCTCTTTTGTTTTTTTTTTTTTTTTTTTACCATTTAGGGGTCTTCCCAAGAAAGGATTTCTCTCTTGGTTGATTAATGAATTGTTATCTTTGTTAGCTTTACTTACTTTCCTTCCTTTTGGTCAGGTCAAGTAGTCTAATAACCTTGGAGATTGACTTTTCTTTGATATATATCTATCTTATATCAAAATATAGTTCAAGGTATGTCAAATTTTTGTCATAATGTTATTACTATAGTATGAAAGTTGAATTTTTAATTTGTAAATTTTTGGCAAATTATCATAGTATTAAATTAATTAATTAATTGTGATTATATATAAGAGTTTAAAACTCTTTTTGTGGTGGTTTAAACTAAGTTCAAAAGGGAGCTTGTTGGGACTGAGAAATTAGTGTGAGTTTAACATTTTTTGGCTAACACCTTTTCCCTTTTGTAAGTATAGATGCATACCTGGGAAATTAGTGAATTGAAATTCTCTATTCAAAGCAACATTTTGAAATGTTCAAAATTTTTGTGAATAATTTTTTACCCCATAATTTTCTTTTGTTTTGATCTCTGTTAAATGGAGCCTTCACAAATATTGGCATTACTTGTTATTAGCTGACCTTGTTCCATTGTTTGTTTCGTATGGTTGTCAAACATGAGTTACGTATCTAGGTGTATGCCCTCTCATGCACTGAACTGGAAATCTTTAAACGAAAAAATGAGGTATTTTTAATATTATAATTTCAAAGCAGGTCAAGAGACAAACTCAAAAGCTTCAGGAATCTTTGATACCAAGGTATTTCTCTCCACTCAAAATAATGTTGTTGGTACCAACTGACTTTCATAGATGGTTGCCAATTTATTTCTTGTTAAATTGTCTTATATGCTTTGGAGTGCATATAGCTTCATTCATGAGAGATGATTTGTTTTTAAGTCTTCTAGTCTATTTTCTGTCCTTTGACTAGGATTTTAGCTCATAGTAGCTAATTTGTGTGTCAGCACACCTACGAAACTCATAACATGAAGTTCTTACAAGTGAATATAATTTATGTGTCTATCAAGTATGCTATGATTGCTAGATTATGTGCACAAGATGGAAAACACCTCTTTTTTTTTTATTGTGTGGAAAAGTTTGCTTGAAACTGCAATTATCTTCACATGAACCTCTAGTCATTATATAGTCTTTGGTGCTGCAATTGTTAGATTGGGGATGTCCATCCTTTTTTATTGGTATGAGACAACCATATGTTCATGTAGTAATTTTTAAGATTTTTATACTTACCAGTTTAATGTGTTCTTTGAGGTTGTTGTTTGTTTCGTATGAGCTTGCTGGGACTGGGACAATGCTGCAGCGTTAAGCTTGATTAGGAGCTGGACAATGCTGCAGCGTTGTGCTTCCAACGCTGAAGCGCCCAAGCTTCTGCTTGGGAGCATGCTAGGATTGGTACAACTCTGCAGCGCTGTGCTTCCAGCACTGCAGCGCACAAGCTTCTGCCTTGGAAGCTTGATTGGGACTGAGACAGCATTGCAACGCTGTGCTTCCAACGCTGCAGCACCCAAGCTTCTGCTTAGGAGTTTGTTAGGATTGGGATAATGCTACAGCGCTATGCTTCCAATGCTGCAGTGCACAAGCTTTTGCCTTGGAAGCTTGATTGGGACTGGGACAGCGCTACAGCGTTGTGCTTCCAAGACAAAAGATATGTGAACTTACTTTTGAGGATATGTAATTTAAATTATAAGTACAAATTCATATGTTATTAATATGTTGTATCTTTCTACCTTGTTTTTAATTTTGTGTTGCAAAATTATACGGAATAATTATTAATATGTTATGGAATTGGAATGATACTTAACACTAGGTAATTGTATGAAATCATTTTTACTATCTTGACATGTTATTATTTTTTTTAATTTAGATTCAAAATGTTTAACTTAGTTTTAAAATATAAAATGGTATATTTATATTTACAATATTTATAATTTTTATTGTAAACAAGAATGGAAATTACTCTTGACTGTTATATTCTATGACACTTAGGATTACAAAATGACGGGAGATCGATCTTGGATGTACCATCGCTTAACTTTTGATGGATTCATTAGAGATGAATTTATAAATGGAGATAAAGAGTTCATTAATTTTGCACGTTCTAACTCTACATTTATGTGGGAGAATAAGATTAGATGCCTTTGCTCTTGATGTAGTAACAACAAGTTTCTAAATTCCGATAAGGTGGCAGAGCACATCCTTAAAAAAGGTTTTACTGGTGCTTACACAATTAGGAGTTTACATGGGGAATATGATGTTGGACAATTATCTAGAAGTAGAGATAGAGTTGAACCATATGGTAGTAATGGGGAACATGGGGAATATAGGGAACCTACATATGAAGAGGAAATAGAAAATCCATATACTAGAATGGTTAGGGATGCTATGGGTTCGGAAGTTGCTTTCAATTATAGTCATGATAATGAGTCAAGGTTTGTGGAAGAAGATCCAAATCCAAATGCAGCTAGCTTTTACTCTGTAAAGCCTGACCTTATAAAATATTTGTCATGATATATATGTGATGGATAGCATATTTGCATGCTAGGAAAGTCCCAAAAAAAAAATTTACAAAAGTCGGTATTGTACCTAGAGGTACAGTAAAGTTGATTTAAGCCTCGAATTAGATCGAATAGAGATTTTGGTGTGAAATTGAAAATTTTGTAGTCCAGGAATGATTTAATATGGTGATTCGGAGTTCGAGGATCAATTTGGAGTCAAACTGGAATTTTCATAACTTAAGGGCAAAATGGTCATTTTGCCACCCGAGGTTAAGATGTGAGTGTTGGATGAAATTTTTGACTAAGATTGATCAAGATTGACTATTTAGAACATAATTTGAGGTTGAAAAGTGAAAATTGTAATCTTGGTATTTTTCGGAGCATAGGGGCAAAATGGTAATTTTGCCACCCTAAGGGCAAAACAGTAATTTTCCACCACCAGGACATTTGTCCAGCACATGGTCTTCCCTTATCCTCATTTTGACCTTTGACTAATCATGTGGTGGAGATAAAAGATTTAAAATTTTTAAAGTTTTAAAAATAGATCAATGAAAACATGCCATGTGTCAAGCTTAGAATATTTTATTATTTTCTATAAAAATCAGCCTATAAACCCCTCATTTCTCTCCAAATATTTGGCCACACCAAGAACAAAAGGAAAAAGGAAGAGAACAAACCCTAAGGGGGGAATTTGAAGAGAAAAAGTGTGGAAAATCAAGGAAAATAAGTGAAAAAGGTAAGATTTTTCAATGTAAACTTGAAATCTATTTTCCTTAAGCATTTCTCCTTATTTGCCATGCTCAAATTACATGTTTTCATGATGAATTCATGGCTGATCAAAATGGGTATGGAGAGAGAAAGATGTTGGATTGATTTGATTTTAAGTTATGTTAGTGTTTTTAGTTAGTTTAGCATATTTAGAAGCAAAACAACAAGAAAAGAATCCATTTTCCCCATGAATCTTCATTGGCCGAATCTTCCTTGATATGTGTGGGAGATGGATTGTTATTATTTCAAGAGAAATGGCTTAGAAAATGATGAATAATGGTGAGAAAATTAAGTAGGAAAAATCACGATGTTAGTGCACTGTAATGGCCAAATTTTTCCATGAAGAAATGGGAAGGTTTTGATGCTGAAATTGGTGTTATTTGAATAATGTTTGGTGAATTGAGGTATTAGAAAAGAAATGGAATAATTTGGGATTAAATTGGACGCGTTAGTAATTTAATCGGGTGATAAGACGAATTAGGCCAATACCGGGTTTAAATAGTTACCAGTGCATTTTTGCATTCCATGTCATGCATTAGTAGTCTAAATTAGTTTAATTTCAATTTAATATCAATGTGGTGAATTTCTCGATTTTGTACTATGTCAAGGTGGTGAGTCCTCCGATAAAGGCAAGAGAATTACACCCGAGGACTAGTAGTCTGAGTATTTCGAGAATCTGCACTCTAGACATTGTGAGTAAACTTACTGTCATTTTAATTATCTAGGGTGGTTTTTAGATGATTTCATGAATTTTATCGAAAAAGGGATTTAAAAAGGTAAATTTTCATGTTTTATGAATAAATATGTTTCAATGAAATTAATTTATAAATTGTTTTGAAATTAAAAATGATTTTGAAAAATAGAGTACACAGAGATTGTTAATTGTTGCAATTCGATGTTTAAATTGATTGGCTTATGATAAATCGGGCATGATTGGCTAGTTGGCAATTGTATTGAAATACGAATTGTTTGGTTACCTTAAAAGACTGCGAATTACAAAAATTGTCATATCATGTTATTGAGTTTTATTATATGGTGGATTATATATTAATTAATCACTGTAGTAGAGGATTTCTGTGGACCAGCCTTGTAGAGGGGCACGATAAACCTCATTATATTCTTACCTCAATCGGAGAGGCGCGTAGGATATCTCCTGAGGTAAAGTTTAGGGTTCACTTCACGCTAAACCACCACGTGAGGGTGAACTCAACCAACGCCAAGGAACAGCTGTGATGTCCAACGAAAAATGTGTTTTATGTGAAATGTGAATTTTTAACAGCCTTAGCTGTCTCGGTAGGATGCCTCGGCCAAGGTGTCCCTAAGAATGGATTTATGGCATAGGCCTAACTTTTATGAGATTCATAAGTCTCTTTACATATTTTGAATGAAATGTGTTCTAATGTTGTGACCCTGTTTACGATGATTTACTTTATTGTCTCCATGTACTCAACTCTAGATGTTTATGATGATGTCTATTTACTCATTGGGATTTTATAATCTCACCACTCTCATTTCCACCCATTTCAGGATCAGATTAGGCTGTAGATAGCTGAGTTTATCGAGAACTATCCTTGGATTTACATTCCTTCAAACTGTAGGTTCACAGTCCTCTTTACTTTTGTTTATTCTGGGGCCCACTTGTTATTGTAAATTAAATTTCGTACTCTAGATATCTATACTACTGTATGTAAGAATTTATTTTGCTTTGACGCTGTAAAAATTATTTACGCAGTGTTTTAAAAATATTGTTTTATAAGAAAATTGAATATTTTACTTAATATTTCTTTTATTTTCTTATTATGTCCAATTAATCATAATTTCGTTTTAAATGAAGATTTTAGACTTTAAAACTCATTTTTGATTATGAATTATGTGTTTTATACTTGTATATTTCAGTTTAGCTAGTTTCGAAATTTTTGGAAAAACTAACCAAAATACCCCTATGAGACGAAAATTATTATTTTATTTGTTTTAAGTTGGAAACAGTTTAAAATCTTTTAGAACGTGGTGTTTGGTAACAGTTACTCACAAAGGGAAATGAGAAGCTGATATTAAAGCCTTGCGGGTTCAGGTTGGCATTCCGGGTAATGAGTGTCAATCAAGGCATCGCGGCGGTTGTCACGAGCTCGAGGGGAGTTCCGCGTCGTGACATACTCTTTGTTAAGTAATGCAGACGAACCTTTGTGGTCAGGTTACACAAAGCACACAATGCTTTCGGCTGTGTCACAACTTTTAAATGTTAAGTCAAAGTTTAATTTGAGTGAATTATGTTTTGATCGATTATTGGAGATAATAAAGAATATGTTGCCATCAGATGAAACTTTACCTACTGACTTCTATAGAATGAAAAAAAGGTAGAAAAATTTGGACTTGGATATATCAAAATTCATGCTTGCGAAAACAATTGCATCTTATTTTATGAGGAAACCATTGATTTGGAGCATTGTATGATATGTGGGTATCCTCAGTATAAACTGAGGAAATCAAGTGTGAAAAGGCAGAAGAAAATACCTTACAAGATTTTGCGTTACTTGCCACTTATGCCAAGGCTTCAAAGGCTTTATATGTCAAGCAAACTGCTAAACATATGACGTGGCATTCACAAAACCAAAGTCATGATGGAGTTCTCAAACACCCTGTTGATGTTGAGGCTTGGCAACACTTTAATCGCATGCATGAGTTATTTGCAATAGAACCTCGAAATGTCAGACTAGGGTTATGTGCTGACGGTTTCAATCCTTTTAGACCGACTACGAAACCTTATTCTGTTTGGCCAGTAATGCTTTGTGTGTACAATTTACCTCCATGGATGTGTATTAAACAACAATAAATATTTCTTAATATGGTCATTCCGGGGAAGAAAAATCCAAGCCAAAACATAGATGTTTTCTTGAGGCCTTTGATAGATGAGTTGAAAGTACTATGGACCTAGGGTGTTGTCACGTATGATGCATATAGGAAACAAAATTTTCAACTAAGGGCAGCATTATTGTGGACAATTAATGATTTTTTTGCTTATGGTTTGTTGTCAGGTGGAGTACTCATGGACGATTATCATGTTCCTATTGCATGGAACGTTCTAAGTCTTTCGTATTAGATCATGGTAGGAAATCTTTTTTTTTTTAATTATCATCGACAATTCTTGGGACCTAATCATCCTTTTAGAAGGCAGGGAGACAAATTTATTAAAAAAGAGATAAGCATGACTTATCATTTCCTTGATTATCAGGTGAAGAAATATCGACACATTTGAATTCACTTCCTCATATTCCATTTGGAACAAAATGTGGTGAACAGAAGATTTCGGGTTATGGTATGAATTAATCTTACTTCGCATTTATATGTATGGTTTTCTTTCAAACTAAATTTAAATTGTATGTTTAGTAGTTTGACTTTGGTTTTTCCTTACATGTTATTTATATATATGGATTATGATTGAGTATATAATTGTAAATAAATGCAGACAATTGAGATGAAATGAGATGTTAGCTTTTTGGAAGTGTTCAACCACACCCATAAGTTTTTAGCGGGGTCACAGTGATTTATAAATAATAAGTCTAAATCTACGAGTGTATGTACAAAATTGATTAATTTTCACTTCAAAGTTGACGATATAATTGAATACCAATCTTATTTAATTTTTTATGTAGGAAATGTATAGTTATGTATTATCGTAGAAGTATGGTGAAGATTTGTCTTCTTAGCCAGAATTCAATCCGCATGCTTGGACTGAAGCAATTAGAGGGATGGAGACTACACGCACTCACATGTATGGGTTTGGTACTCGAGTGCCTGTTACAGCTCTACTTAGTGGAACACAAAGCAATGTAGCAACATCTGAGCCTGCGTGTGGTCCTATTAACTCAAACGCTACCAGTCCCGCAATTGTATTAAAAGAAAAAGTGAAAAATCTATTAGAAAACTTGGGTAATATACGTGAGGAAATACGTGAATAAATTAAGAATGAAATGGCGAAAAGCATGAGTAAATTTATGGCACGTATGGAAACAATGATCGTGACTAATGCGTTTTCAACACAAGGAAATGCGGGTACTTCAAGCTTAAATCTTGACAAGTAAGAACGTAACATTTCATGATATGATGTCTCTTTTTCATTGCTAAACTTGGATACTTTTTAGTATAGGTATTTAATAACACATTTCGCTTTATATTCATATGTGTTTGACATTTTTAGATATTGTATGTTTATGATTATTTTTAAATTGTATGAACTTGACTTTGAATTTTAGTTTTTAACGTGTGTTTCTTTTATATATTTTGAAAGTCAATTGTAGATGTCAATTGATAATTTATTATCGAAATTTTAATTGGTAATTTTTGTTAGAAAAGCATTACTAATAGAACATGCAATTGAAAATTAGTAAAAGAATTTCAATTGGAAATACATCACCAAACGGAAAATTTCGTTGGAGATTTCCAACGGAATGTTAGAAATGCTTTTCGGACAAAAAAGTCTGTTGAAAATTTTCAACAGAATTTTCCGTTGGGAATGCTTTTCCAACAAAAAATTCTGTTGGAAATTTCTAATGGAATTTTTTGTGGGAAATGCTATTCCAACGGAATTCTATTTGAAAAGAATTTCCAACGGAATTACTAAGAGATAGCCAACGGATTATGTATTTTTTCCAACAAAATTTTTCGTTAGAAATTTTCGACAGATTTTCAATGGAAAGTATTTTTGATGAGGCTTTTACAAATAGAATTTTCAACGAATTTTTCCGTTGGAAATCTGTCTGAAAAACGTTTTTCTCATGGAATTTTAACATTTTCTAATAGAAAATTTCGTCGGAAAAAGCTTATTTTTTGGTAGTGATAATCTACAATGAAGCCAATATATTATTAGTTGCAACTGAAAAAATTCAAGGGAAATGCATATCGTTTTACTCTTTTTTTTTTTCAATTTTCTTTATTAGAATTATTTCCAATTCTTTACCAATCAAAGATCTTACAACATTTAATACAATAAATACATAAAGAGCAAAGACATTACTACAACAACTTTTTCTTTTAAAATTAGAAAATAATTAAATAACTCAAAAATAAAATTTTAAACATAAAATGTATTGGCCTCCCTTAATTGAAACCTTGACTCCATCCCTGTTTCTTAATTCCGTGAAAGTCTAATAAGAATAAGTAAAATGAGATCGCAGAAATATTATAATATTATATTATAGTATTAGTTTACATTTGAGGAAATTTAACAAAAAAAAAATTGAATATGAAATCTTGATACTTTTAACGAGAATTAATTACAATTAGATCTATCTTGAGCCTTAGTTGTTATTATCTATTCAGGGGTCAAGTGGCCTATTAGGCTCGTAAGCCTAGAACATTTTCATTTAATTTTAATATAAAATTACTAAAATATTAATATAACAATAATTCGGTCTTTTAGTAATAAATTTGACTTAAATGGACAAGTTATGCATGAACCTAAGACCTAAACCTTAAAGACGTTAACTAAAACTAGGTCGACCAATGACCACCTTTAGTTGTTACATCTTTCGTCTCGTTTTGTTTGCTCCTCTTTGACCTTCATGAAAATTAAAATAAAAATTTTAATTTTGATGTATCTTATAATAAAATTTAATCTTTTATAATATAGACATTCAATGCATTTTCCATGTAAAAAACTAAAAAAATCATGAAAATAAATTTGTAATATAGAAAAAGTAAGAGTTATTATATATCCGAAAAAAAGAAAAAAAGACATCTTTTAAGAACATTAGTGTGTTGCCCTTGCAATGTGCTCGGGATGGTAATATTTTTTTTTTTTAATAATTGACTTGAGAATAGTTTGTGGAATAGATATGTAATAGTAATTATATTATCATATTTTACCATTAATTTCTGCTTTGTCTTGTAAGTTATTGCTGGAGCTCACTGAAGGAAAATCTGTAACATTGGATTTTCTTTTTCTAGAAACAACATTCATTGTATTAGATATGCAAAGTGTACTAACAGGTTCGACCATAATTGTTTGCACTTCACATTCAACAGTAACAGTTGAAAAAACTATTACGTGCCCCCAATAAGTATCTCGATACAATTTTGTGGAGACACTTGTTGTTGAAAGTTTGTGTTTGATTGTGACCAATTGTTTTACAGGGTGTTGCTTCGTTGTTCTTCACCTCAATTGTCATCTGTACGTTTTGGTCGTCTTTTTACATGGATTGATGCAATCGGGGAGCATTTAGTAGACTTGCCATGTTTAGCAAGTCTCCTAACTTTCAATGTTTGCATTCTCCTTAGTCTATTTTGTCTTGCATTATTATTTTAATCTATTTTTATAAGAAAAAAAATATAAAAGAGAGAATAAATTCTTAACACAATCAAAACCTATTTATCATAAATAAATTAAATGGGAAGCAACCGAGTGTTGATAACAAAGTAGAAGCAATAGTAAACACAATATCGAACAAAAAGGAATACCAGTATAAAAGCATAAAATGTAAACAAAAAATATGTAAATATAAAATGCAAGCATCGTAAATGGACCAAAATTCAAAATTACATAAACTTAATAATTGAAAAAAAAAAACATCATACTTGTTGACCACCAAGAAAACTATGCAAATAACATCATTCACCAATAAAAAATTAATGTACTTGATAATATGCAGCAAGTATTTTCTTGAAGGTATCTTCACTCACAAAAGTATTAATTGTAAGAAAAATATCGAGAGAAATATAGCCATCTCAAGTAGAATAATACTTGTTCTTAAATTCAAATAATAGAAAAGATTAATAAAATTGAGAAATATAATAACCAGCAAATGTTGTACAAACTATATCTTATACTTCACTTTAACTTGATTGTGAAAACAATTGAATTGCACATTAAATTAAAATGAACATATTACAAATGAAAACATTTTCATCAATCCTAGCAGCTCTAAACAATGTACCGATTTAAACACATAAACAAAACACGAATAGAAAGCAAATAAAAATGAAAAAAATAAACATTTAGCACCCTATAATAAAATATATGAAAATCTATGTTTGTTCAATTGATTATGAACAGTTATTACAACTAATATGAAAAAATGAATTAATTTCTTAACATAAAAAGAAACAAAAAACATGTGAAGGCTCAAAGAATTAAAATTCTTCAATTATTAAACATGAATAACTTTAACTAGATTAGTTGATTGCAGCAAAACTAACAATTAAATTTTAAAATGTTAAATTAATAAAAACATATACACAATAATGACATTCATTTGGATAATGCAAATAAGTAGTTTATTTGACAGAAAAATTAAAAAGCAAAAATGGAATAGAGTAAGTTTATAATCTCTCACTTTAAATTTTTTATTGTCTAAATATTTCAGTATTATGATTAATGGAAAGAATGAAAATAATGTTATAAAGAAAACAGGAGAATTTTTTTTTACACATGGTCCACTTTTGTATTTCTAAAATTTAATAAATGAATAAAGTTTTATATAAAAATAATAAATAATTTATATATGCAACAATACTAACAGATTAGGGTACCCAAGCATTTATCTTATTAATTGATGCATAATCCTCTGTTTAAAAAATAATATTCGAATCTTCCTCTTTCAATTATAAAAAAAAAATACCAACAAATTAGGTAAACACTGACCCGCATTTTCACCTTTTTTATACTACCCATAAACCAACCCACCAAATTAAAAAGAAAATTTATTTCAGCTGACTCAAAGATCAGCCCACCAAATCAAACAGACAAACCCAAACAACAGTCCACTAAATACCACGTGCCCAACAAAGAGGAAGAGCCAACGTGACTCAGGGAGGATACCCTTTCAAGCAACCTTTAAATATATTTATTTATAGATTTGAAAAACGAAATATGGATGAAGGAAAAGGGAGGAAGCAGTATTTTTCTTTTTATCTTTCTTTATTTCTTAAGCCCAGAATTAGTGGGACCAATATGTCCAAAAGCAAAACCAAGCCTTAAATGCTAGGGACCCAACTCCGATTAGGCGAGCAGGAGGCGCCTGGCGACGGGCTTACTTATTATTTCTTCCGTCTCATTTTTTTATATATTTTATTAAATATCTCCAAATTATCTTTTTCTTAACACCTAATTCTTTTAATTTTTATATGTCAAAATAATTTTTTAATACTTTTTCATGTTACAAATCATGGTACATCAATTTTATAAAAAAAATTTAAAATGAATCTAAATATTTGATTTAGTGATCCGTATAGAATTTTTAGAGAAAGTTTGAATATTCTCTTCTCTTAAATTAAAAAAATTAAAAAGTTAAAACCTTAATGTTTGCTCTACATATTTCTAAAGTTTTTGGTTATATTATTAGATTAGCCCCCTTGATTCTTATAAATTCTATACTTTACTTTTAATTTTTCTAAATTCTATACTAAATATTTTTGTTCATTTTAAAATTTTTACTGAGTTTAGTATTTTCTCCTTTCCTTATCTTCATTTTTTATATGGTCTTTTTTCCTTTTTCTTATACTAAATGCTTGCTTTCAATTTTATTCTTTTGTTCTCATACTTTAGGTTTCTTCACTTATGTATAACTTCTGTATCTTTTTTTAGTTTTTGAAAGGCTTAGGAATTAAAAAGATATAAAACCATAGTAAATAGAAACAAAGAAACCAAAAGAGCCATCAGAAAATAAAACTTATAGGAAGGTATAGAAATCTCTAGTGCCAAACAATCCATTTTAGCTGTTCTACCTATCATAAAGTTTACCTTTGTAAATATAGGCCCCATGCATAATACATTTTTGAAAATAAGCCTCTCCATAATTTTTACTGTTTTTAGTCAATAGATATAAAATTAGGACAAAATTACCCTTAATGAAACCGACCCATATGTTTGGCTCTATGCCTCAACCTAAACCATATTAACAAGTCAAGTATGTTTTTAAGCTTTGTAACTCAATTCTCATCTACAGACCATACATCTCCCTACAAAGTGTTCTCTTGAAAGCATTCCTCGCCAATTCAATTGTCAAGCATTTTGAGTAGTAATAGAAGCATTTTGGGGAAAAGTAGTTCACATATTGAGCAATGAGAGGAAGTTCACGTTCCGTAAAGAAAGGTAGGCATACATTTTTATTTTTATTTTAACCATAAGGAGAAAGGTTTAGGACTGTTCTTATTCTTCATGTTATTCATTTATGATTGTTGAGCATAAACGTAGGCATATTGCTTGTTTATATTGATATTCTTGTTGTTTGAAATTGTTGAATATAAATTTGAAGTTGGTATTGTTGTGTTTTTTAGGTCAAAAGGCGACAGGGCATGTGTGATTGGTTGACAAGCATGCGTGACTAGTTGATAGGAATTGGGTTTAAGGTTTAGGTATTGCATGACTAAAGGCTTGCATGAGTGGTTGACACCTTATGCATGACTGGATTTAAGCATGGAGTCACTTAGGGTGATTGGGTTAGGCATTACATATAGGTTTTTGACATTGCGTAACTGGTTGATAGGTTATTGCGTGACTGGTTCATAGGTCATTGCGTCACTGGTTCATAGGGTCAATAGAATATTAGATAGCCAATTTTGTTGAAGTTGTACGATGATTTTTCCTCTTAACACCTTGCAAAGAACTCATCATCACAGGAAGTAGATTATATTTGGCCATCCCTATATGTTGAAATGTGTTGGGATTATTTTCCTCGAGCACTTGAACCTTACCACGAGAAAATCATGCAAGCCTTGAAAGAATACAAAGAATGTATCCCTAACCCTTATGAATGATCACAAAATCTTGGGGAATATGGGGAAATCTCACATAAACGATCTTTCAACGAAAATTTCTACAAAAATATCTGTTAACAGAACTCATAGTAGAATCTCAATGAATAAAAAACAAAAAGCATGTCATATCTGTCACGAGACATGTATGACTGGTTGATAGAAATTAGGTTTAGGGATTTAGGGTTTAGATGATTGAGGGTTTGCATGAGTAGTTGACACCTTATGCATGACTGGTTTTAGGCATGGCATCACTTAGAGAGTGCATGATTGGTTTAAGGGTTTTTGGCATTACGTGACTTGTTGATAGATCATTGCGTGACTGCTTAATAAGGCATTGTGTGACTGTTATCTGTATGGAAGAGCGTAAGTGTTATAAATATGGCATTGCATGAATTTTATTTGTATGGCTCTGTATTGTTGGTCCCAAGTAAATGTGCTAGAGGGGGGGTTAATAGCACTTGTTGGCTCTTACTCGAATGGGCTCTAAGTCGAAGACAAGTTTAAGATCAATAAAGACTTGTTATATGCAATATGAGGGAATGATTTAAGAAAGAATAAAAATAAAAACAAAAACAGAGTAGACAATACACTATAATTTATAGTGGTTCGGTCCAAGACCTAAATCCATTACCTTGATTGTTCAACCAAGGATTTTTCAAATCAATCCACTATAAAAGGTGAAATTCACAAGCTTTCACCAAGCTTTACAATGGCTTTTACCAAGCTTAGCCAAAACCTTTCACAATGGTTTTTACCGGGATCAACCAAAACCCAACAACTAACTTTTCTAGGATAAGTTAGAACCTATACACTCAATCAAGCAATCCAAGCTTGAATAAATTCCCTTAGAGTGTCTCGCACACTCTAAGTAAGGATATCTAAGTGGTACAAAGTGAAGTGCTTAAATCAAATACAAAGATAAGAGTGAAGTGCAATAAGAGTGCAAAGAATTTTTGTTGGTTTTTGAGCTTTTTTGGACTTGGAGGTCTTAATTACATTTTCTGGTCGTTGGGAGCCTCTTAAATACTTGAAAAATCAGCTCTGATAGGTGTTAGGCAATTTTTGACCATTGGAAACAATTTAGTGGCAGATTTGGCCGTTAATCTGTCTTCTAGTATACAATTTAAATTTTCTGACAGAATGCTTTTAGTCGACTAATTGATATCTTAGTTGACTAAGTTGTTTCTGTCTTCTATTCTCTGCTTTTGGCAGTGAGCACTTAGTCGACTAACTTACTCCTTAGTCGATTAAGTACGTTCTGTCTTGAAGTCCAGATTTCTGGCAATAGGCTCATAGTCGACTGCCCCATTCCTTGGTCGACCAAGTCTTTTCTGTTTCCCAATACTCTTGAGCCCGCCAACTTCTAATTTGAATTTTAGCTAACTAACCCTTTATTATTCAACTAAGGAGCTTTTGTTTTATTGATCAATTGTGGCTTCTTATTCATATAACTTTTGATATATCCCTTGGAATAATTTATTTATCATTGGCATACAATTTTTGTACTACACACTCAAGTAGAAATATTAGACACAAATGAATAGGAATGTTTTATTATCATAAAAAAACTAATGGAGCCAACAATCTCCCCCTTTTTGATGATGGCAAAACATTCCTTGATTAACAGTACAATGTCCATTTAATCTTTTTAGTTCTACACAAAAAATGAGGATTTCTCCCCCTAAGTGTGTGTTTCCCCCTAGTGTGTGCTTATTTTACTTATTCATTTCAGCAAATTTTTATTCATGTCATACAGACAATGACATTATACATTCAGAATATATTTATGCAAACATATAGAGTAATCAACAATAGGTAACTGGTTGACAGAATATCATCAATATTTTAGCTGTGTCTGTCAACAGTAAATTGTTACCAGATTTAATCTATGTCATTTATCATCCAACAAATATAGTATAATTAACATCCATATACATTCATAAACACAATCCATTCACAATATCATGACAGAAATTGTTGATCATCATAACAGCCCAATATCAGTACCAAATCTCAAAAACAATAGCAAACAAACTCAAGAACATATTTAACCATCAACAAACAAAGTACTATAAATAGCTTATTAGCATCCATTTTCAACACAATAACATGTCAACTTTAATTGTTCAACTTGTCAAAGCAAAAACAACAGTAAAACAAAAAATAGTAGTCAGTGTTCCTAAATTGCCCCTAGTTCTCCTCTAAACTTTCTACCATAATTCTCCCCTTTTTTGTCATCATCAAAATCTAAGGATGCTCAATCATATTTTGAAGAGGGTGAAGGGGTAGATTCATTAGTGCCATAGTGAACATTTAAGGGTTCAAGTGAGGGTTCAGGTGTTGATTTTTGTGGTGAGGGTTCAGGGGATGATTTATCAGAGATTTTAAGGGGTCTTGAGGAGAAGAAATGGCTGATGGTCTAGCTTTTACAACTATTTTAGAGGATTTTCTTCTTCTGAGGAACTTTGTCTTGGTGGCCATTATTTTCTTGCCCTTGCCAACTGGTTTAGATTTGTCTTGTGGAGTTGCAACAGCTTTTTCTTTTTCTTTACCAGATTACCCCTCTGTAGTATAAGCTAGTTCAGGGGATGTAGATTTTTGTGGTTGTGCTTTAGCTGCTTCTTTCTCTGCCTATTATTTTTGAACCATTTGGTGAAAAATGTCCATGATTGATACATCCTAAGAATTAGGAGGAGAAGGCTGCTCTTGTTGAGGTTCATGATGGGATGGAGGATTTTCATTAAGTGAGCCAAGCACCTCAGTACCTTGCTCTGATTTAGCTTTCTTTTGTGGCTCAAGTGAAGGGGATTTCCTTGGTTGATCAACTTCAGGTTCATGACCCTCGATCGAGAAGGCAGAACCTTCAGAATCTTATCTTGCTGGTGCAGGGCTTGGAGTGGCAGAGGTGTCTGCAGTTGCAGATTCAAGAGGCATTTTTCCTTTTCCTTTAACACATTTTCTAGTTCTGCCAATTTTTCTTCAATTTTTTGCATCTCCACAGTTTGGTCAGTAAGCTTTCCATTAATTTGAATGAGAAGAATGAAAACCATTTCATTTAAGAACTGTGAGGGGGCTGCCTCTAATTGAGCAGGGAGAAAAGACTCTCCTCCTAGAGTGACCTTGGGGGTTTTAACAAATTTTCTCCATCAACCTTATATCCCATCTTAGGTAGACTCCCAAGGTAAATAGCTTGGTCCCTGCTCTTCACTTTATCCAATTCATACCTAAAGCTTCAAATTCTCTTTTTTTTGTACCAATAATGTAATGATATTCTCATAAGGCAGATTTATTTTTTCCAGTCAACAGACTCCTCTCATTCTTTCAATCATGAATTTGCCTAGATTAAGTGGAGCACCATTGAAGGCATGCTCCATTAGCCATAAGTCCCGAAGACTAATGTAGCTAAAACTGTCATTCTTCCATGAATATTCGCAGTAATAAAGTAATGCAAAATTCTAATCTATGGACTTTTAATCAGACCAACATTACTCTTTGATGAATATTTTTCTCTCCTCCTTGTAATTATCTTCCACAAAGATGTGGGATCATAGTTTTCAAGCATCTCATAGTCACCATCTTCACTTTCAATTTTAAGCAAATTTCCTAAATCGACAACAGTCACAACAAATTCCTTTCCATTTAAAAAGACATTCAGACCATCATCAATATAATCATTAGAATCCTCAAGTTCATCCTTATCTAATGCTATGCTTGCGTAAAATTCTTTCACCAAACTAGCATTATAGGTTCTATTCTTAAAAGTGCTAAAATCCTTCAGTTTCATTTCTTCAAAATAATCTGATAAAACAACCTGAATTTCAGGGGCTTCATCAAAGTTGTTCCAATCTATGAATTTTCCACATGTAATTGAAGCATTTTCTATTTTCTTGAATCTATCTTCATGGACTTTATTCTTAAACATGGAGGACAAAATATTACCTTTCTTGGAGGATCTACCCTTTTCTGTTTGGTATTCCTATATGATCTGCTTTTTCCTAGATTTTTCGATCTTAGAGGTGGACCTCTCTTCTTCTGAGATTCAACTTGTCCACTTTCCTCCACTGCTTATTTACCCCATCTTCTTTTCCAGAATTTCTTTAGTTTGTGATGATTTTGCCATTTGGTTTGAGAGATTTATGGCTTAGGGTTTTGTGGGTTTGAGAAGGAATAATTTTTGTTTCAGCAAGGTCGATTTTAGATGAGAGAAAATGAAGTGAGAATGTGTTAAGAGAGGTTGAATTCTATCAAAACCGTCTGTCTCCCCCTCTTTAAATACATTCAGTAACCTCCTCTTTTAAAATTTAAAAATTTTTGTCTTCAATTTTATTTTTGGTGAGACGGTTTTTCTTTTCTATTCCATCACCTGGTAGGTAGTTTCGTTTCATTACTTAACTCATTCTTTCTTTAACTGACAAAGTCTTATTATTTAAAGAGACAGAATGCTCTTAGTTGATTAAGTGACTCTCTTAGTCAACTAAGTGCCTACTATCCTTTGAAAAAATTTAAGAAATTTTCCTAAAGCTCCTGCACACTAACCATTCCTAAATTTCTCCTAATCTCACAAAATCTTTCCTCATTTAGAGGCTTCGTGAATATGTTAGCTAATTGTTGTTGAGAATTAACAAACTCAATCTTAACATCACCTTTCAATAACATTATCTCTAACAAAGTGATGCCTAATCTCGATATGCTTAGTCCTAAAATGCTGTATAGGATTTTTTGAAATGTTGATTTCACTTGTATTATCACAATATATTGGTATGTTATCCATTGTTACTCCAAAGTCTTTTAGTTGTTGTTTAATCCATAAGATTTGAGCATAGCAACTACCTAGAGAAATATATTCGGCTTTAGCTGTAAAGAGAGCAACTGAATTCTGTTTTTTACTTGACCATGACACAAGCATACTACCTAGAAACTGACAAGTTCCACTAGTGCTCTTTCTATCAGTTTTACTTCCAACAAAATCTGCATCTGAATATCCAACTAGATTAAAAGATGATTCTCTAGGATGCCATATCCCTATAGTTTGTGTATCTAACAGGTATCTAAAAATTCTTTTAATAGTAGTCAAGTGTGATTCCTTGGGTTGAGATTGAAAACGAGCACACAAACACACACTGAATTGGATATTAGGCCTACTGGCTGCTAAATAAAATAGTGATATGATCATACCTCTATAGAGCTTTTGATTAACATCATTTCCCTTTTCATCAACATCAAGTTTGGTGGATGGACTCATTAATGTGCTAGTTGATTTCAGCTTCAGCTTGTCAAACTTTTTAAGCATGTCTTGAATGTATCTTTCTTGACTAATGAAAATTCCTTCCTCACTTTGTTTGATTTGGAGCCCAAGAAAGAATTTTAGCTCTCACGTCATGCTCATCTCAAATTCACCCTACATCTCTTCAGCAAAGTTCTTGCATAAAGTCTCATTAGTTGCACCAAAAACAATATCATCCACATAGATTTGAACAACAAATACATTATTTAAGTATCTTTTAATAAATAATTTTGTATCAATGCTCCCTCTAACATAGCCTTTTTCAACTAGGAATGTTGAAAGCCTCTCATACCAAGCTCTAGGAGCTTGTTTCAATCCATACAAGGCTTTATGAATTTTGAAAACATGATCTAGTTTTTCAAAGTCTTCAAATCCAGGAGGTTGTTCAATATAAACTTCCTCTTAAATAAAACCATTTAAAATGCACTTTTTACATCCATTTGGAATAATTTAAAGTTCATGAAACAAGCAAATGCAAGCAACAATCTTATAGCTTCTATCCTAGCAACAGGTGCAAAGGTTTCATCATAGTCAATTCCTTCCTCTTGGTTATACCTTTAAGCCACTAACCTAGCTTTGTTCCTAATAACATTTCCTTGCTCATCTACCTTATTTCTAAACACTCATTTTGTCCCAACAATAGGGTGATTTAAAGGCCTAGAGACTAATGACCACACACGATTTCTTTTGAATTGATCAAGTTCCTCTTGCATGGCCATTATCCAACTTTCCTCTTTTTCTGCTTCTTAAAAGCTCTTAGGCTCAATTTGAGATATGAAAGCTGAAAACTCACATGTCTCTTTAACTTTTCTTCTAGTTTTGACACTTTGTGTAATATTTCCTATGATCTGCTCTTGTGGATGGTCTTTTACATATCTCCAGCTTCTTGGAAGGTCATTATGTTGACTTTTGATTCTTTGCAAGGTTTCTATGGGTGGAGGTTCTGTTTCTCTTCCTAGGGAAATTTCGTCACTATTTTTCTTGTCATCTACGCTCATTTCTTCCATTTGTCTTTCAAGGTCATCCGAATCATCTTCATTAACAGGAGTTTCCTTTTGTAAGGCATTAGATTCATCAAAAACTACATGGATCGATTCTTCAATTGTCAAGCCTGACTCTACAATATGTTTATTATGTCATTCATATATAAGAATGCATGTTTGATTACTTGGGTACCTCGAAAATCGTTAAAGGACGGTATTGTACCAAATGGTACAATTAAGTTGAATTAAGTCTCGAACTAGTCCAAATAGAGATTTTAAGATGAAATTGAGAATTTTAAAACCCCAAAATGACTTAAAATGGTGATTCAGAGTTCGATGACCGATTTAGAGTTAAATTGGAATTTTCATGACCCAAGGGTAAAATGGTCATTTTGCCACCCGAGATTAAGATGTGAGTGTTGGATGAAATTTTTTTTGACTAAGATTGACTATTTAGAACATAATTTGAGTTTGAGAAGTGAAAAGTTTTAATTTCGGCATTTTTTCGAGCATAGGGGCAAAATAGTCATTTTGTCACCCAAGGGCAAAATCATAATTTTACACCACCCAACACTTGTCCAGCATATGGATTTTACTCAATATTATCATGGATAATTGAGAAAATTTAAGTGGTGGTGAAAGATTGCTTAATGGCTAAGTATGACACATGGACCAAAGGAATGGTGACATGTGTCAAAATCTCATCCATTTATTATTTTCCTTATAAATTAGCACAAAATCAGCCCATTTCTCTTCATATGGCTGGCCAAAGGAAGAACAAAGGAAGGAAAATGAAG
Organism: Theobroma cacao; assembly: GCF_000208745.1. NCBI lineage: Eukaryota > Viridiplantae > Streptophyta > Magnoliopsida > Malvales > Malvaceae > Theobroma > Theobroma cacao. The sequence goes on along the minus strand of NC_030853.1, from coordinate 15,944,883 downwards.
AACCAAACCCTAGGTGGAGAATTTCAAGAGAAAAGTGTTGAAAAATCAAGGAAAACAAGTGAAAAAGGTAGGATTTCTCAATTTAAACTTGAAATCTATCTTCCTTAAGCATTTCTCCTTATTTTTCATGGTTAAATTACATGTTTTCATGGTGAATTCATGGCTAGCCGAATGGGTATGGAGAGAGAATGAAGTTGGATTGATTTGATTTCAAGTTATGTTAGTGTTTTTAGTTAGTTTACCATGTCTAGAAGTAAAACAACAAGAAAAGAATTCATTTTCCCCATCACCCATTAATGGCCGAACCTACCTTGTATTGAGTGAGGATGAATTTGATTTTTATTTTAAGAGAATTGGTTAGAAAATGAAGTATTATGGTGTGGAAAAGTAGTAGGAAAAATCATGGTGTTGATGCACCATTATTGACCAAAAATTCTAAGAAGAAAAGTGAAGATGGATTTGCCAAATTTTAGGTTATTTGACTTGTGTTTGGTGAATTAAGAATTGGAAGAAACATGGAGTTAATTGGAGTTAAAATGGACGTATTAGCCAATTAATCGGGTGATAGATCGAATTAAGCTAATACCGATTTATTTAGGTACACAAGTGAATTTATATTGAACACCATATTTAGATAGTTACCCGAGTATTTCACATCCCATTTCATGCATTAGTATAGAGCCTGAATTGGTTTTATAACAATTTAGCACAATTGTAGTAAATGGCTTATTGTGCATTATGTCTAAATGGTGAGCATTCTGGAAAAAGTAAAGAGATAGTACCCGAGGATCAAGAATCGGAGTACTCGAAATTTGACTCCCGAAACAGTGAGTAACCTTACTATCGTCTTAATTATCTAAAGTGATTTTTATCCGATTTTGTGATTTTTTTGGACAATGAGTTTAAATGGTAAATCTTTATGTTTTATAAATAAAATATGTTTAAATGAAATGATTTTATAAATTGTCTTGAAATTAAATGATGGCTTTGAAAATAGAGTAATTGGAGACCACTTGATGTGTTGTAAATTTATGGTTCTAATTTATTGGCTTATGGCAATATTGGCATGAATGGTTGACTTGATAAATGTGCTGAAAATGCATGAACTGTTGATTTGCCTTGAGAGGCTGTAAAATAAAATAATTGTCATGTCATGCTATAACAAATTTTATTATATGGTGGGTTTAGCTTGCTGCAGTGGGCGAGGTTCTGTAGACTAGCCTATTAGAGGGGCACGGAATCTTGATATATTTTACTTCGGTTGGAGAGGCGAGTAGGGTAACTTCCGAGGTATAACTTTTAGAGTTCACTTCACGCCAAACTACCATGTGAGGGCGAACTCAGCCAACGCCAAGGAACGGCTATGTTTTCAAAATAAAAACCTGATTTATGAGTACATAAATTTTTAATAGCCTTGGCAGACTCGTTTTGGGATTGCCCGCGACAAAGGTATCCCTGATAACTGAGTATGAGAATGATTTGGCACGAGCCAAATCTTTGAAGAAATTCATAAGCCATTTTAATTACTCGATTATATAAATTGATTTTATTTGGTTGAAACTTGTTGAAAGGTGATGAATTACAATATGTTAAACTATTTTATCTGTCTCCATTTACTCGGCTTTAGATATTTTAGATGGTATTTGTTTACTCACTGGGATTATATAATTTCACCACCCTCCTTTCCACCCATTTCAAGCTAAGAATAGATTATAGATAACTGATATAGTCGAGGACTACAGTTGGACTTGTCACATCCAAAAACTGTAGGTTCATTTCTTTTGATAATTTTAGTCATTCGTGGGCTCACGTGTCACTGTAAATTAAATTTTATACTTTGGTTATCTGTATTACAGTATATATGAATTTATTTAGCTTTTACGCTATAAAAATTATTTACCAGTAACTCTATAAATATTGTTTTATAAGAAAATAGAATATTTTATTGAATATTTTTGTTATATTTAAATAGATATAGTTTCGTTTTAAATGAATGTTTTAGACATCTAAATTTATTTTTTATTATGAAATATGTGTTTTCCACTCGTATACCACATTTTTAACTGGTTTCGAGATTTATGAGGAAAAATGACCAAAATACCCCTGTGAGACAAAAAATTATTTTTCTATTATTTTGATTTGGAAATAGTTCATAACCTCTCAAAACATGTTATGTTACAACTGTTGATCATAGGGGAGGTGAGAAAACTGATATTAAAGCCTTACGAGATTCCGATCGGTATTCCGGGCGATGAATCTCTATCAGGATATTGCGGCGGTTGTCACGGGCTTGAGGAGAGTACCGGGTCATGACATCAATAAAGTCCTTTTGTTAACAACTCTATAGGCCTTTGAATTTAATGCATATCCTAAAAATATTGCCTCATCACTCTTTGCATCAAACTTTCCTAGAGAATATTTTCCATCGTTCAATACAAAACACTTACAACCAAAACTCCTAAGGTGAGAGATATTTGGTTTCCTACCCTTGTAAAGTTCATATGGAGTCTTTGATATCATGGCTCTAATTGAGACTCTATTAAGGATATATGCTACTGTGTTGACAGTTTTTGCCCAAAAATATTTTGGTAGAATGTTTACACAAAGCATAGTTCGAGCCATCTATTTTAAGGTTCAGTTTTTCCTTTCTACAACTCCATTTTACTGGGGTGTTCTAAGTGCAGAAAAATTATGATGTAACCCCTTTTCATTGAAAAAGTTTTCAAACTCATCTCTTCAAACTCAACACCATGATCACTCCTAATACTAACTATGGCAAATCCTTTTTCATTTTCAACTTTCCTACAATGATTTATGAATGTTGGTAGTGCATCATTCTTAAGAGCAAGGAAGTAGACCTAAGTATACCTAGAGTAGTCATCAACTATCACAAAGCCATATGACTTCCCTCCTAGACTAATTGTGCTAATAGGTCTAAATAAATCAATGTGCAGCAGTTCAAAAGATGGAGACAACCTTCTTGGTTGTGAAAGATGTTCTAATTTGTTTACCTAGTTGACATGCATCACAAATTTGATCATATTCAAATTTAATTTCAGGCAATCCTATAACCAAATTTTTTTCTTATCAATTTTGAGATGGTATGCATGCTCACATGTCCAAGTCTCCTATGCCATAACCGGCCATCATATTCAACATTTGCTATAAGACATGTTTCATAATTCACCTCAAGATCTTCAAAAAATATAACATATATATTCTTAATTCTTTTTCCTATAAATGAAACTTTGTTAGTATTTTTATCTATCATTTCACATTTATTTGAGTCAAAGCATACCTTAAAACCTTTATTACATAATTGGCTGATACTCAATAAATGGTGTTTCAAACCTTTAACTAGTAACACATGACTAATTCGAGCTTGAGAGTTATTACCAATGGTTCCAATACCACAAATTCTACCTTTTGAATCATCACCAAAGGAAATGGTACCTCCATTTTTCTTGTCCAGCTAAGCAAACAGCATTTCGTTTCTAGTCATATGCCTTGAGCAGCCACTGTCCATAAACCATGGTTCCTTCTCCTTTAGTTGAGCTCTTGAACATGTGTCTTTTAGATCAGCTCAGCCTACAAAAACAGATTTTCAGTTTTTCTTAATAGGTACCCATACTTTGATTAGTCCTTGAAGGTTAGCTACAATATAGGATCCTTTTGGAACTCAAATTTTTCTTGTTTTCTGCATGTTTCTGGTTCTATTACAGTCATAAGATACATGTCCAAATTTTTCACAATTATAACATCTAGATGAAGTATTATCAGAATTTTTCTTAAAGTATGTGCTCCTTCTTGATGTTTCTTTCCTCAAACTTTTAAGATTAGCATTTTCTTCAACTGCCTTTTGCAAGGCTTCTGTTCTATTTTCCAATTCCAATTTTAGAGTTTCAAAATCTGTTTTTGAATGCTCTAATTCAATTTGCAAAAAATTTCTTTGCTCAAAAACAAAATCGAAGTCATATTTTATCTTTTGCAAATTAGTCTCAAGAGATGCAATTTTTCTTTTTAAAGTTTTATATTTTGATGCAAGTTTCTCAAATTCATCATAAAGACATTTATACTCCTTTTGTAATTCATCAATTGAAATATCACAATGGGATGAAGATACCTCGGATTTATCATCCTTTGTCATCAGACACAGATTAGCCCTTTCTTCCACCTTTTCTTCTTCATCATCAGAACTTGAGGTATCACTATCTAACTAGGTTGCAGCCACCATTGCTTTCTTTGATTTTCTGTTTTTCTTTGGCATTTCTTCCTTCAGCAAAGGGCATTTTGACCTGAAGTGTCTTAGCTTCTTACATTCAAAGTATATAAGCTCTTCCTTCTTGTTGGACTCGTTTTTATTTTTTATTTTCCATGAAAAGCCTTGCTCTCTTCTATACCCTATTCTAAGAATCAAGCTTGGGTTAGCTTGGTTGTTGTGGTAGGTTTTAACTTAGCCTTAAAAAAGTTAGTTATGGGTTTTGGTTGATCTCGTGAAAACCATTGTTAAAGGTTGTGGTTGAGCCTTTGAAAAGCCATTTTGGGTTTTGGTTGATTCTCTGAAAAACCATTGTAAAAGGTTGTGGCTGAGCTTGTGAAAAGCCATTGTAAAGCTTGGTGGAAGCTTGTCAATTCCACTGATTTTAGTAATTTGGTTTGAAAAATCCTTTGTTCAACAATCAAGGTAGTGGATGTAAGTCTTTGACCAAACCACTATAAATCTTTGAGTATTGTTTCCTCTGTTTTATTTTTCATTTTCATTCTTTTTAAAATTGTTCCTTCATCTTGCATCAAATTTCTCATCTTTGAACTTCAATTTGCCCTCGATTTGAAATCAAGTTTAGTAAGAGCCAAAAAGTGTTATTCACCCCCCTTTAGTATATTTATTTAGGATCAACATGTGGTATCAGAGCCTAACCCTCATTTTAAAGACTTAACATCCTTAAAGGAGATCCAAATGGCTCTAGAAAAAATCTGTAGATGCTGAAGGTCAATGCATAAATATGCCTTCTCAATTTGATGGATCAAACTATCTTTTTTGGAGTACTAGAATGTCCATTTATGTTAGGGCTTATGACTATGAGATTTGAGATGTCATTACCGATGGTCCTTTCATTCCTATGATCACAAATTAGGTGAATGGTGAGAAAACTCCCAAAGATAGAAATAAATTCACAGAAGCTGAAATGAGGAAAGCACAAATCAACTCTAAGACCATGGACACTCTTATTTGTGCACTTGATTATGGAGAATACGATAAAGTATTCATGTGCAAAAGTGCCAAAGAAATTTGGCAAAAATTAGAAGAGTTATATGGAGAAACAAATATGCAAAAGGAATTGGAAGACAACTCTTGTGAGAATCAATGCCCAACAAGCAACATGGCAAATGCAGACAAGGAATCAAGTGAAGATGAATTCTCAAATCAAATTGAATTATGCCTCATGGCTTTTGAAGAAATAAAGGTAACTTTTTCATCTTGTTAACTTAATTCATATACTTTGGATGAATTGCATGATGCTTTTGAGGATTTAGCATTTGAGTTTGAGAAAATGAATATGAAGCACAAGAAAATTATTTCCATACTCAATGTTGAAAATGAATTTTTGATGAAAGCAAAAATTGACTTGGCAAAAGAAAATGAAAATTTGGAAAAGGATTTTGAAGCTTACCAAAAGAAAATTGATATTTTGGAAAAAGAAAATTTTGATGTGAAAAGAAAATTGGAAGATTTATTAAATGAGAAACAAAAGGCTTTCATGAATTCCTCATCTTCCAAAATGACCAAATGTAGTCATTGCACATTTTTTAGTTATTATCCATACACTTTTCCAATTAAAAAATGTTTACCTTATAAATTTAGACAAATGTGGATTCCAAAAGGAACTTTATGCAACGAGACTAACTTTCAAGGATCCAAAGCAATTTGGATACCAAAAATCAAATGAAAAATGTCTTTTGTAGGTGTGCTAGAGCAATGAGGAACAATTTTTGAAGAATAAATGCTCTCTAGCCACACATAAAGGAAAATGGGTGATCTCTATGCTAAATGCCTCTTGTTTATTTAAATGAGATTTTATATTGCTTATTTATTGAATGCTTCATTGATTTTGCTTGGTTTCTAAAATTGTTTGTCTTTTGTAATTGAAAACTTTGGTTGCCTATTCTTGCTTGAATATTAAGTACATAAATCCTTGAACTTTATTGATAAATCTAGGCTATGCAACTCGATTTGATATGATAAATGCTACAAGTTTCAAAGAAGTATGAATATAAAGATCGAGTATGTACTTATATTTGATCTTGAATATATCATTATTCTTATTTTGAGAAAATTGTTTTATCAAGATTGCTTGATTATGAAAAATTGCTTCTATAAAATTTTCTCATATTTTGTGAAACTGTTTCCATACTACTTCTTTGAGGAAAAATGATTTTTGTGCATAATTTTGAAACATAAAAGGTTGGATAATGTGATAAAAATATGAGCATACTTGATGACTTACACTCACATTTATTCAAGTAGCTTAAAACAAGGAAAATTGAGTTAAAAAAATTATCCTTGATTTCCTTGTGCTTAACATAGGTAGACCATTTGAACAATCTTGATTTACATTTTAAAACTTGTTTGAATAGTTCAAGATGGTTGATAATGAGCTTGAAAGTTTTGACTACTTTAATTAGTACTTTTAAAGCAAAATGAGCTTATACGAGAAAAATATTGTCATCCTTTAAGTTTGGAATGATATATGAATTGAGCAAGTTTGTTTCATAATGAAAAATACTTATGACTTGTTCTTATTAGATGTGCATATTTGCTTGTAAGCTTGAATGGTCATAAGGGCATTTTTGGAACATAAATGTGAGATATTTGCAAATGACCCTTGACATGCATAAACATGATTCATTATGCTCATTACACATTTCATAAATCATTTGAAGCATAATTGAACAAAATTGAGTGATATTGAGCTCATGATTTTTCACAAAGTATGTCTAATCTTGAGTGTTTAAAGTTGAAAAGTTTATAAAGAAAGATTAAACCTTTACCAATTGATTTTCTTGCAAAACCTTTTTATCCTCCTTGATTGAAAATGATTTATTAATTTTTTGTTTTTAATGATAGCATGGTTGAGCAAACTTGATTTGATATATGAATTACATAAATCCCATTTTGCTTGATATTTCTCTCATGATTTATGAAATTGATTGAAAGGGATTTCTTATGCATGATCCTTAGTGTGATAATTTGACATTGATGGCTTTTTTCAAGCAAAAGAACAGTTTTATTTGCAATGTTTGACATCCTTGAGATTACGATGATTTCAATGATACATGAACAAGTATACCTTGTGTTGAAAATGCCATTATATCTTGTTCTTGTTGCAAATGAATGCTTGAATAACCTCAAGGGCATTTTTGTTCATATATTGAAAAATTGTTGAAAATGTTAAGGTTGATGCTTATTATGCTTAAACATTGTTTAAATGCTTGTTGAACGTGTTATAAGTCATAGTCACGCTTCATGATGCAAATTGAATATGTTTGAGCAAATTAAAGACATGATTCTTCAAATGAGCATTTCAACTTTTTAGCACTTGTGAACAATGAGCAATAAAAGCCAAAATTTGAGTTCACGTGTTTTTCTTGAAGAATCTTTGATCATACATGTCCAAAATGATGTTCCAAACATGGTTGAAATGAAATTCTAAATTGTAGTCACACAAATTCATGTTTTGAGATCATTATACCTTGGAACATTGCATGTTTTGCACCTTTTTCTAGATTTTCAATATGCAGGGATCAAGCATAATTTACTCTTAAGCATAGCTAGTCGACTATTGGAGAACAAAATGCAAACAATGTTGCTGGAATGATAAAACCTGGACCCAAGGGATATGTAGTCGACTCTTGAGTGCTCTAAAGCCAAAATGGATAGATTTTGAGTTCCAAAGTGCCTTGTTCCTTTACTTATTGTCCATTACAATATTTTCTTTTCTGAATTTCCTTTTCAAGAATGATTCTTGACTTTTAAAAACATGCATTATGAATACTCTCATGATCATTTAGTGTAAGTACATGTTCTTGAAATTGCAAAACTTGCTGAAAAATGGGAAATCCTTTTTGCTGACATAAATCTATCTATTCTCAAGCATGACACTCATATTGATTTCATAAATTCTCATATATTTACAATGACAAAATAGAAATATGAGAAATTGTTCATCAATGCTTGAATTTGTTAATCCGATTAGATTTTCATGTGCATATATAGAAAATATCTTCTCATGAAAATTGAAATGTTTAAATGCTAGTCTAGGAACAATTCTTGAAATATATTTTATATTGGTGCTCAAATGATTGTTTCAAAATTGATTTCTTGATTATGCATATAAACTCAATTAAGATGAACTCATTGAACTTAATGAAAATATTCTTGGTTCATCTACTATATTGGTCAAGACACATGCTTATATGGTTTTTCTTTATGCTTGACTTTAAGGTTTGAAGTCTAAGACTTCACTTGAGCTATGCATTTGAATATGAATTTAATTGTCAAGTTTGATCATGGCATATATTGTGAATTGACATAGTTGAAATTTATTTTGAATATACATTTAAATGTTAACTATGTCTTCATTGAGCCTTACTGTTTACATGATCTAAAGATTTTGTGTGAATCCAACTTTGGCTTATAGGTCACCATAAACAACTTCACATGTCAAATAAAATATGGCCTATAGCTTTAGTTAGCAATGAATGCCTAAAGTGCTTTGATTAAATATCTCTTTCTTGAATCTTGATAATTGGTATTCATTGATGATTGAATGTTCACTTCGAATATATTCATGAGTTGAGTTGAGTGCTTTACTTTCAATATTCTATAACAATTGATATAACTCATGAATCATGAATTATTGAGAAATTGCATGTACCTTGAACTTCAATAGTTGCATATTTTTTCAATGGGTATATGTCTATATTGAACTCATGCTTGCACTTTGATGAACAAAATTGGAATCATGATTAAAAAAAATAACCATGTTATTTCTTGTAATCATGTTTGTGCTTATTTGATCATAACTTTCATACATGATTGTAATAAATGCAAAATGCTTTAGTCATGCTTCATTAATAATGATATGCCTTTTGTTAAAGTTTTCCTTGAATTGACAATTTCATATATAATTTGGAGAATAAATCTTGCAATGCTTGCTTCAAAATGACTTGGATGATTGACCGTTTGCAATTGATTTGGAAGAATACTTGCTAAAAATGCTTAATGATGATATTTTTTTCCTCTCGAGTTGCTATTTTTTAGGGAATATCCTAAAAATGCTTGATTAATACTACTTGGTTGATTGATATTGAGAATAAATGATGAATGCTTGATGATGATCGATAATACTTGATGATAATTGAGAATAATGCTTGAAGACTAATGATACCTTAGACATGCCTAGGAGCTACTTTGCAAATGCTTCTTGAAATATGAGTATTGATACATATGTTGAACATCTATTCAAATGCTTATACTCTTTTAGTTCCATGAATACTTGAGTATTAGGGAAATAAATTAAATAGCCATTTGAATGCTCATTTACTCTAGGCTCATGATTTCTCTCCTAATGTTTGATCTATTAAGGATCTCTAACAATTTGTGCTAAGCTTATGATTTCTTAACGGGGAGTCAATTATTGCCATTGATATCATAAGGAATTAAGATCTTCAACAACAAGTTGTGGTGAGAATTTAACATTTAGTGTTTTTTGTTACCGGTAACATCTTTCTAAATACCAAAATAAATATTGTGCCTTATATTGCTTCTCATTTAAATTTGAATGTTGAAATGCATAATTGGTATCAAGCCTTAAGTTTTCTCAATTAGTGTCTAGCTTTAAAATTAGCATCAAGCTTTATAATTGTCTTTTCTCACTTGTGCTTTAAATTGATCATATTTTTCTTGAATACTTTGAGCCTTAAAGTTGATATGCATGGAATGCTTAATGATAAGGGAAGCCTTTACTAATGCTTTACCAATTGATATAATGAGCTTTAAAATGATTCCATCTCTCATAATTGATATTGTTCTTTTACAAAAGGGGAGATTTTACCTATATCTATCAATTGGTATATTGAGTTTTAACACTTGGTATTGGAGTTGAAATATGGCTTATGTGCTTATTGAACATCTTTATGATTATTTTTCTTGAACTCCATAATTGTTATGTGTACATTTTGCTTATAGATATATATACATGCGGCTTTCTCATTGATAATTCTCTTGATGAATTAATACTTGAATGTGCTTAATGGGTATATTTCTTAATGACTTGGTTAAGGATATTAAGTGCATATATATGATGACTTGGAGATTTTATGGTTACATATTCATGGTCTTAATGCTATACTTGATGGATTTTGCTAACCATTATTTCTTGAGCTTAAGTGTTTAGTGCTCATTCTTCTTAATCTTTTTGATATAACAAAAAGGGAGAGAAAGTTTCTGAGCAAATTTAATTTTATGTATATGTTGAGGGGGAAATTTTCAAATCATTTCAAATGCCAATTATGCTCATAGTTTTGTCATATCAAAAAGGGGGAGATTATTAGCTTTAAAATTATTATAGTTTTGATTATGACAAAATGATCAAATTTGCTTGAACATTATTTGAGTAATCCTTGACAAGTTCTTAAAATGATTTAACTCCCATACATTTGTTCTTATATAGTTACAAGCTTGACTCTTGAAGTTATTGAACTATATCTATAAGCTTGTATGACTTAGGTGTATGAGTGCTTATGATTCTCATTCATTGAAGTCTAATTTAAAGATTAAAGGAAAATCTAGATGCACTCATTAAGGGGGAGTTTTGAATATCTTGTTTAATGATGAAAAAGAAAAAGGAGAGAATGAAGAGTAAGTCAAATAGAGTTAAATAGGTCTTCATGTTTAATTTATGTGTGTGATGCTCAATTTTGGTTTTGTTGAATATTATGTAAAGAAAACTAGATGCATGACTAAGGAGGAGCAACTCATTATGCATAAAGATTTGAAGCATTCATATTGAACATAGACATTGCACTCTTAATCTAAGAGTGTTTTGTCATCATAAAAAATAAGAGATAGAGAATGTTGACTCTATATGTTTTTTGTGATAGCAAAATATTCTCATTCATTGGTGTCTAACTATATTGTTTAAGTGTGCAGAAGAAAGCTTAAATTCATTAATATATTTGGTATTTGAAAGCAAGTCAAGATGTTTGTTCAGTTGCAAGATGGGTTAATTGGATAAACAAGAAAAGAAAAAAGAGCTTTAATGAAGACAGATTCGTCTTAACCGATTAATCACTAGAAAGCAAATATCAAAACTCATTAGAATAAAGAGTTACAAATGAGCCACAAAACAAAAGCCTCTTAGTCGGATAATCAAGGGAGTTAGTTAACTAAAATTCAAAAATGAAGTTGGCTAGTCCAGAAACAGAGAAGACTTAGTCAACCAAGAAGCATGGTTAGTTGGCTAAGTGCTCACTGCCAGAAACTTCAATCAGAAGACAAAAATAACTTAATCAACTAAGAAGCATTGTTAGTTGACCAAGTGCTCACTACCAGAAACTGGGATTAGAAGACAAAGAAAACTTAGTCGACTAAGAAGTATGTTAGTCAACTAAGAGCTCATTATCAAAAATTTGAAAGTAAGCACAAAAAGACAAAATAACGGCCAGAAACGGCTAGTTTCTGTCTCCAATTTTCAGAATTGATTTTGCAAGTATTTAAAGCCTCTCCAACAGTCAAAAACAAAAGAGAGAAGTTATCCAAAGTGATTTTGAGCTTAGAAGACCAAAAACCTTCTCTTTTCACTTGTATTTCACTCTTATCTTTTGAAAAAGTGTTTGAGCTTAGTTTTGTACATCTTAGATCAGCTAGGTGATCAATTGTACTTCATCTTTTCTTCATTTCTTGATTACTCAGAGTGTGCAAGGCACTCTAAGGGGTTGATCAAGCTTGGGTTAGGTTGGTTGTTGTGGTAAGTTTTAACTTAGCCTTAGAAAAGTTAGTTTTGGATTTTGTTTGATCCCGTAAGAAACCATTGTTAAAGGTTGTGGTTGAACTTTGGAAAAGCCATTTTGGGTTTTGGTTGATCCCGTGAAAAATCATTGTGAAAAGTTGTGGCTGAGCCTGTGAAAAGCCATTATAAAAGCTTGGTGGAAGCTTGGGAATTCCATTGATTTTAGTGATTTAGTTTAGAAAATTCTTGGTTCAACAATCAAGGTGGTGGATGTAAGTCTTTGACCGAACCATTATAAATCTTTAAGTATTATTTCCTCTGTTTTATCAATTTCATTCTTTCTAAAATCGTTCCTTCATCTTGCATCAAATTACTCATCTTTGAACTTCAATTTGCCCCCAATTCGAAATCAAGTTTAGTAAGAGCCAAAAAGTGTTATTCACCCCCCCACTATCACATTTATTTGAGACCAAAATTACTTAATAATCCATACTTCATAGGTGGATTAATTATTTTGTTTTAGGGTATGCAAAGATAGTAAGAACTAGTTATTATTTTTTTTAATCTTCATTGATCATATTTATTAAATGGAAATGTTATCTGTTTTATGTTGTAGATGGCCAAAACAAGAATAGAGTAGGAGAATGTGGAAGCTTTGCTTTGGGTGTCAAGGAACTAGTGGGGCTTCAGCACTGTCATTAACATCCACTGTAAGTGGATGCTTCTACATGTCATACGTGAGATGTTACGAGTAGTAAATGAGTTAGAAGCAATAAAGAGAACATGCTTCGGGCATCTGATGGTCGTCGAATCAGACAAGAGTTTATTCAATGCTGGTCTCATGCACAACATAATGATGCATAGAATCAATCAACCCGGCACCATCGAGGGTGAGTTATGGTTTGCCATAAGCAATACAAAGGCCCGGTTCTCGAAACCTGAGTTTTGCCAGGTGATAGGATTAAGGTTTGGTACCTTGTCTGTCATTGTTGTCAATCCCTACGAGGCCATCCCTAAAGGAATTCACGAATGATATTAGGGAGTAGGGAATGAGGTGAAGATACAACAAGTTTTAAAGACATTCAAGAGAGGGCACTTTCAACAGGATAGAAACGTGACAAAGATTGCCCTCGTTTTGATCGCGAGCAATCTATTATTCGATCAAGACTACAGACGAGCAGTGATTCTGTGGTTGTTGTCATTGGTCGAGAATATCAACCAGTAGAATATGTTCCCATAGGGCACCTACATATGGACTTTGACCATGGATTACTTGTTGAGGGGCTTTGAACCTCCAATGGTGAGAGTGAAAGAAAAGAAACGTTACCACTTACAAATTTGTATGGGTGTTTCAAGTAGTGTGCCCTACCCTACGATTTTTCATTTTTCTTTTAGCATAAGATTTTATGAGGCGAGTAAAATGTTTTATAATTGAAGTGTAATTTTGGGCGTTGGAGGTGAATCTTGATATTCGAAGCTGGTTTGAAAGGCAGCTCCAGTCTAGACAAGTTTATTCAAAATGCTAAAATGGCATTATGACAAAAAGCCCATAGGCTTCCATATCAATATTGCAAGTTTAGAAAGAAAAGGCAAGCTGAGTAACAAAACCTTAGTTTTTTATTTTATTTAAAATATTTTTGTCATATTTACCTTTCAACCTAACGGCAATGTATGTTTTGGTGCAATTGCCCACAGTCGAGACCTTGGAGCCAACTATGGAACAAATGTTGACCGCATATTGGGTTGACATTGATGTTAATATCTTCAAGGGGCAGCAATACATTCCATTATCGAAGTTGGAAGGTCGGGTAGAATTCGGTCTCCAGTAAAGGAGGAAGATAATGGATCGTAAATAGAAAAGTGTGGTAAGACGAGGTGTTCAATGGAGTCGTACCATGGATAAAAAGGTCCATGCCTGTTTTGCTACTGCTGAGGCTCCTGGTGCTACTAAAGTGCCTGATTCTCCTCCTACTACTTCTCTTGCTTAGCCACACAACCCATCACTGCATCCTCAAATGACTACAAGCTTTAAGCGTGAGATGAATCGAATGTGGACGCAATGAAAAAAGGACCTACAATCAATACAAATGAATATGCAAATGGACATGCAGATCTAGATACAATCCTTATTGATGGAGGTTCAGTGAGTCATGCATATGCAGATGCAATTGGAAATCCAACGACAGATGAAGCTGCAATGCAATCAATGTAGTTGGATTTCTAGTAGTCAATGCAAGGGCTAGAGGATCGGATTGTTTGTCGACTGATCAATTGTTATGAGGTATGAGATTCTATTTTTTTTCATTGTTTGAGCTATAAAAATTTATGATGTATTTGATATTTTAATGTGTTTGATTTTTATCACTGTGTAGAGTCTGTTGATGGGCAAATAAGATGGTGCGCACAATCAAGAGGGCATCAGTAGTGGGGTCGATCTTGATGAGGCAGTTGGCATAAATCAGGTAATTGCATTGGCTCAAAGCTCACCTCCTGTTGCCCCATTCAAAGATCATCTTGAAATCGTAAATGCAACCGAGGCCCCACATTCTATGAGTAGTCCAACTACAACTTTCGCATATCTTGCTCATGTCCCAACTCCACTAAAGGCCCCCTCAACATTGTCAGAGTACACCCTCTCTTAAAGCTCCACTTCCACCTCAAGTCAAAGATGCACATGTGAACATAACTAGTAAATACGTTTGAAGCCCATGCATTAACCCATTATTAGTCCAGCATAAAGCGAAATATGCTTTGAAGGATAGATATGAGTCCTTTATAAAAAACGAGCAAACTAGGTAGAATGATACATTACACGATATTAAGGTTAACGGTTTAAAATTATTGAATCCATCAACTTTTTGACGTGAGTATTTTATATATGCAGGGTTAACATTCTAAGCATCATAGGGTAGAAGGGCCTTGAATTTTTCTGTCATTTGGAAAAGCATGATGAGTGGTTCGACAACCAACACATTGACGCATACATCGTGAGGTATTTTATATATGCATGTTTGAAGAAGCGAGCACACGAGCATTATCCACAACTCTACAAGCAGAAAATATGCATTCTTGACACCTACTTCTATGTAAGTATATTTGAATAAGTTGTAATTATTAGAATATATTTTTAGCATTTTAGTTCATGGCATCTAACCATTGAGTGTAACTTAATTCATAGCTAATTTTGCTAGGTCCGAGCGGTGAAATAAAGATTCCCCCGACTGATAAGACATTCAAGCCAATGAAGGCGATTTTGCCATAACATCTACTTGAATATGCGAGGGGTAGGAGTTTGCCGTAAGGTTTGCCATGGCATGAGGTGGACTCAATTCTCGTACCATGCCATTTTGACAACCACTAGGTGTTAATGCATATCAACTTGCTGAAATGGAGTATGATGCTGGTTGACTCATCGCACAATCGAAGAGATGCAATTAAGTCCAACTTGCGTGATCAGTAGATGGGTCCATTAACGGCATTATTTCCCATTATATGTCACTAGGCCAAGTACTTTGACTGCACACGTCGTCAAAAGCCACCTTGGGCTTGAATGATGTATCAATTAAATGATAAAACCCTGATACAGCAAGATTCACACAATTGTGGGGATTGGGTTATAACTTCGATGCAATGGTTGATTGGTACGAAAGACTAGACCTTGAAGGCAAATGCCATAGAAGGCCTCCGAAAAAGTTTTACCCTAGAGATTTTTGCAAATAGTGTGGATAGTTAATTTTTTTAATTTGTTTATTCTTTTTCCTAACATGTAAAGTAGCATTGTTGTGTATCATCTCCAAATTAGTCTTTATTGTATCAATTAACAAAGAGAAAGGCAATAAGAATAATTCGGGATTATTTCCTCATATGATTTCACACTAGAAACATACTGTCAATATTTGTATACAGAGAATTGAATAAAATATATCTTGTGCATTTATAGAACCTTCTCCACATCTCGTTTTGTTAATTTGCTGCACATTATTATGCATGACGTATCTATTATGTTGTATTTGTTCTATAAATTATAATGACCTTCCCCAAAAATTCACTCATTACAATATTCTCATCAAATAATTATCATAAGTTGATATAGTGCATCGTGTGATTGGATTTGAAAGAATTTGCATCATCAATTTTGAAAAAATTACGTGACACATGCATTACGTGACTATTTTTTATTCATTGTGTTCATAGTTGATAAGGCATCGCATTACATTTTTTGCATGCATGACGTGCTTGGTTTTCAGATGTTACGTGATAGAGTAAAAGGGTCATTTCGTGACTAGTTAGTCGGCATAGCAAGACTTGGGGTTTTGGTGTCTGGTATGTGAGAAGCATGGACAGTAATATGATAAACCCGTTAAGCATGGCAATTTTCATCTGGCATTGCATGACTTGTAAAAAAATGCATTGCGTGACTTGTTGATATGGCATTGCATTACTCATAATTAGATTACACATGTATGGTATGTATAAATCATGGGAATTTTCATCTTTCGTGATCATCTCTCTTAAACCACCTTCTATTTGTCTCCCGAATCCTTTTAACTCAACCTCATCTTTCATCATTTTCCAACCTCAGACGTCGAACATTTCTTCAAACCCTAAACCCCAAAACTAATTGACTCCATAATCTTCACCTTTCCACAGAAGCTTTCGTCCCAAATCTTTTATATTTCTTGAAACCCAACAATAAGTCTAAGGGCCAAACAAACCAAATCAACAACTAACTGGGCATCAAGTGACTCTGTTGGAGCTGGTTCTTCCTCCTCCCCTGATGGGAGTTCTTTCATTACCAACTTCACTAATGTGTTGCATGCCCAAAAATTCAAAGATAGCTTCGACAAACAAAAGGTAATGTCAAGGCGCATTATTGACTTTGATTACCTAGAATCCATTAATTTTTCATATCTTAAAAATTTTAAGAATTTAGGGTGGACTTATTACTTGAAATTGAATTGGATGTATTATGATAACTTGGTTAGGGTTTTCTATTTCAATGCAACTCACAAGTTTCTTGATTCAAAATCTGCTCGATTAGTATCCCATGACGATATGTTTGTCACTTACGTCATGAGCAAACACATTATCGTCACGCACGCACTTATTGATCACATCCTTTGAATTAACACCGGTATAGATGATCTTAGCTATGTTATTGATGATGGCAACCTTTGGTTTGCATTTTTTTGCCTCATTCTAATGACGAAAATGGCTCTAGTTGCATAAGGCTCTATTTCCTTGACCATGTCCTCCATTTCATTATCAGTCATACCATCCGCTTTCACCGTTCCAACTACTTCACTGTCATGAAAAAGGATCTTTGGTTCCTCTTCAACATCAGATTCAATTGCCAGATTAATCTCACCAAGTTCATAATGGATGACATGTTTTGCACCATCTGTTGGGGCATAAAAAAATCTCTTTTACGGTATGTTGGTTAGTGAGATAACTGACTTCTCTGCCATTGATAGTCGGTATGATCCATCCAAAGACCCATGCCCTTTTCAACCTTATTGATGAGCACACCATTAAGAAATTGGGATTTAAGTTGAAAAAGCAATTGTTAAGGGTGATGATGGCGATGAGGGTGATGAAGGCAATAAGGGGGAATGGTGCATTTACCATGCTGGCCCATCCACTACTCAACCTAATGCACCGCCTATGGCAACCTCCTTCGATGTTGATCATGCCTTCACGCAGCTACTATCTTTCATGGAGGCCATGGAATTACGTATGATTGTTCGTATGGATGTGTTAGAGGAGAGAACCCGTGAAATTTTACAATGCCAACGAGACTTAGAGGATGATTTGCATTCCCACTTTCCACCGCCACAGTGATCTCCATGTATTATGGCATTACGGATATTTTTATCTTGATGTACACATATAAATTCGGATGTTTATTCCCATTTTTTTGTTCAACTTTGGATTGATGTTTATCGAGTGTAAATTAATGTGTTTTTTTATATTGTTGGGTTTAGGTTTCTTTATATCTCCATTATGTATTTGATATGTTAAATTTTTTGTTAATGTCTAGGTAGGTAAGGTATCTTGAAGCCTTCAACACCATACATATATGTTACATTGGGTTAATATCTTGATGGCTTCAAGATATGTTAGAAGAAAATATATGTATGGTGTTTAAGGCTTCAAGATAAGTTAGAGGAAAATATACATTGTAGAACATAGAGATTACATCCAATGTTAACCCAATATTGGAAATAAATTTGTTTATTTCTTAGTCATATCTTATCTTCTGTATATAGTTTACATACTTTACATGCCAGAGTTGATGAGTATGCATATGCCAACAGCATGACTTTTGGACTGTGTGATTGGTTGATAGGGTATTACATGACATTTTGGTAAGGCAATGCGTGCCTTGTCAATGCCCTTTGCATCACAGGTTTATATAGCATTGCGTGAGTGGGGTGTAGTCATTGTGTGATTTAGGCATTACGTGAATGGGGTGTAGTCATTGTGTGAATGGGGTGTGGCAATTGCATGATTGGTTGCTATGGTATCACATGGCTACTTTGTAAGCCTCCCCTGATTAACCTATTGCATGACTCACTTATTATGTGACTTGTTCATTGAAGTAGGTGAAGGCAATTATGATGAACATTAATCTTATTGCATGACTCATCTTCGATGTGTGACTTCTTGAATAAAAAAAAAATTATGATAGGCGACATAAAACCATGATCCATAGACAATAACCATCATAACATAATATCCATTAGAATACCTAAACCCTAAACCATAGTTTTCAAAAACACATTAAAATTGATTCACATATTACCATCAAAAACATAAACCACAAATTGTTTAGCAAACAAATGACAGTATCCTTAACCAAGTAAAAAAATTGTTCATCCCTAAACCCTATGTTAATTTTCCTCTACTCTGCTTGACTCAGCTAGAACCAATGACAATTGACTTGCCTTTCTCTAAGTTTCTTGAGGGACAAACTCCTCCCTGTCTATTTTTTTTGACCTCGCTTCTACTGCCTGGTCAGTTATATCTATTCTTTGCAGTAGAACATTCTCAACATTTTGTAACCTCTCATCCAATTATTTCATTCTATCAATATGCTCAGTGAGTTTTCCATCAATCCTTATAAGCAAATTATACATCACATCATTTAAAATAGGATCTTGAATAACTCTAGTTGGAAAGGTGGAAAAAGTATCATGGGCAGGAGAAACTGGGCTGCTGTTGATAGAGTTGAATGACTCATCAACAACAATCTCAAATCCCCCTTTTTGGAGCCATCTAATAAAGAGAGTACAAGCCCTACTATTGGTTCAATCAACTAGGTACCCATTGCTCCAAATCCATTTCTTCTTAACTAAAGCCAATATGATGTTTCCATATGGTAGATTCGTCTCATATCCTAAAGTGATTCTGCTCATTCTTTCAATCATATATTGTGCCACATTCACACCCAACTAGCCTCCAATGGATTCCATCATCCACAGGTCCTCAACAGTAACATATCTTAACCGACTGCTTATTCTTTGTACTGTGAAGGCCAAAAAATTATAGAAAAGCCTAGCTTTTGCATATTACAAATGACGAACAGAACATGTATTTGTGGGGAATTTTCTATTCTTCTTGTGACTACTACCCACATATAGGACTGGTCATAAAATAGGGAAAGTCTATCGTGTCCACCTTTGTACTCCATTTTTAGGGAGCTTCCTAATCTCGATGGTAGTCATTTTAAACTTTATTCCTTCCAAAAACAAATTCAACCCAGACTTTATGAAATCACTAGCATTTTTCAAGTCAATTTTACTCCAGGCAATGCTGGAGTAAAATTCCTTAACAAGGGTCGGGCTATAATCTTTATCTGGAAAGGTACTTAAATCCTTAAGTTTAGTCCTCTCAAACAACCTATTTAATTCATGCTTAAGGGCGACAGTTTCATTTAAGCTTTCCCAATCTACCACTTTCCCACATGATATAGTGGCATTCTCTATTATCTTATGCCTTTCAACATGCACTTAGTTCCTAAATCATGAGGATGAAGATGGAAGGTTACTTTATGCAATAGAAAAATCAATTGATGTGACAGGCAATTCAAGAGCCAGTTTCCATTTCTTCTTAGATTGTAGAGTAGAGTAATCCTCATCACACCTATTTACTTGGACATTGTCACTAACATTTCTAGTGCGAGAAGATATGGTTATTGATTTTGATGATATTCGAGGCTTCAGGTTTTTCGACTGAACTTACACTAGAGAGAGGAATGAAAGATTTCTAATGAATTCTGGGTTAGGATTTTTATGTATTGTGCATTTTAAATATGACGCATTTTGATGTGTGATATGTTAACCCGTTAGCCCAAGATTTGAATGGGTGGTTTTGCCATCCCTCTCGTTTCTAATAATTTTTTCCTTTCCAATTCCCTCTTACAATTTTAAACCAAATAATGATCATAACTTGATATAGTACATCCCGTGACTGGATTTTATACGAGTCACATGGACTCAAGCATTGCGTGATTCATATGCAACCATATGAAGTCACGCATTAGCTGTAAGGCATAACTCAATACTTTCCATGCTTCTTACATATCAGTAACGCAATGCCTACATCATGCAATACATATGAACTACTAACACAATGCCTTTTTAACGAGTCACATGACTTAGGCATTGCCTAATTCGTTTTCATTCGTTGCGTGACTCGTTAAAAGGGCATTGTGTTAGTAGTTCATCTGCATTGCATGATGTAAGCATTGCGTTACTAGTATGTAAGAAGCATGGAAAGCATTGAGTTGTGCCTTACAACTATTGTGTGACTCCATATGGTTGCATAGCATGACCCCATATTATGCATTGCGTGACTAGTTCTTATGTGTAGGGATACTTCATGAATACAATGACTAGTTTTAAAAGAATTATGCATTTGTTAACCTAGTTATCAAAAGGCCTTAATATATATTTGCAAACTTGGAAATAAATATTACCTTGATAACTAAACTGAGCATGCTAAAATGCATCTTCACTTTCTGAGTTATGTCAACTGTTGAAGAAGCTACGAATATCAAAAGTTCACTTCTTTATTGACAGATTGATCTGGCTTATCTTTCCTAAACCTCATTTCCACTATAATTGTTTCTCTATGAAAGCTCTTGTGATTTTATTGTATTGGTTACAATGATAAACAAATTATAAACATGTATAACGCATTTGATGATCCCAAAATATTATTTTGAAAGGCATACATCTTAATAGGGAAGTTGTCAGACATCAAAGTATCATCTCCAGACTAGGTCAAACTCCACTTGAAATACTATTGTTCAATGCAAAATTCAAGGGCAATGTGGATACAACAGACCACAACTATTTAAGGAGCCACTTACAACAGACCACAACTATCTAAGGAGCCACTATTTTTGGCTACGACACCCCATACGTTCTTAGAGTTTCTCATTCGCGTTGAGTGCAAATTTATCATGCCTTCAATCATTGTCATCGTCATTGAGTCGTCAGTTGAGTAGACGAAGGTGCCAGATTTGGCAATGGACCTGCAAACGGCATTGGGTAATTTTGTCTATTATGACTGTAGGTCTTGCATTGTGACCATATACTTCATCGATTGCTTTTCCCAACTGATGGAATCCTGTTCCTCTTAGGTCTTCTCACTTGAACTCGCCAAGTTGGTGGCAAAACGACAATTTGTGAGCATCAGAGGGGATGTCCCACTCACTACAATGCCTAACCGGGCGAATGGAAATAGCATATCTTCCCACCCAAGATCGAGTCTTGTAAAAGTTCGAGCAAACTTCAATGGTTGCACGTTTGCACTTATCACAAAAACAATGAAATCACAGTTGGGGAATTCTTTACAATTTCAATTTATTACAAAGCAAATAAGAAAACATGTACATTTATACCTTATTGTCATCATGGCATGCATGTAAGGGAGTAAATCGGTCTGGAACTTATCTCATGAACACGTCTTGGTGGATAGATTGACGACTCTATCTTTAGTCTTGCCTAGAACTTGGAACTTCACTCGATCGATTGCTTGTGTAGAAAAGTGACATGCTTCATTGAACCATGTGTTCAACAAATTAATAGCCCAAAGGCTTAAGGGCGTGGTCAAATTCAAGGCCCCTTTTTTATGGTCATGGAACCAACATTAGAACATGCCTTTGATGCACTCAATCAAAACGGTTATTGGCATTTTTTGGTCTACCTCGACATGAGTTAATACACTCCACAACATTGGATATCATGAGCTTGTACTGCCTTACCAGTGACCGTGCACGTGCCCATTTCTTAGGGCATAATATCATAAGGTGGTCGTACATAGGTTTGCAAAGCTATTTCAACTTATTCATATGTTTGTTGAAATCGACGAGCCTATAACATTTGGCGGCAAAGGTGAGAATTATGGCAACATCTTCACACTTGAACCTATTTTTAACGTTTTTCCTCAAGTGGTAATTTCATAGATTGTGGTGGGCGTCATGGTACACTTTCTCAACTGCATTCTTAATGCCAAGATGCTTATCAGAAACGAACATTGCATTTTTAGGATAACCAATCGCACGACGTAATTAGGTAAGAAACCACAACCACGAGTCTTCATCCTCTATGTGGCCAATGCCAAATGCAACTGGATATATCTGCTTATTCGTGTCTTTGCATATAGCAACAAATAAAATACCCTTGAATCTGCTTTTCAGATATGTGGCATCAATAGCAATTATGGGCCACAGTACAGCACTGAACCTCCAGAGACATGCCCTGAACACCCAAAAATAATATTTGAATCGTTGTTCCCCATCCGTAGCAACAATTATGATGGTACCAAGATTTTCACATTCCAAAATATGAAAATAAGAGGTGAGAGGTTGGAATGACTCTTTTGGGGGACCGAAAACAAGACTCTCCATATACTCCTTCCTTTGCCAGGTTTTACCTTATAGGCATTACAATCCCCAGTTGTGATTCATCTCTTCCATTATTTTCTTAGGTCTCAATGGTGTTACATTATTTCCTTGTAACTTGGGGGAGATAAGCTCACCAATTAACCTCGTGCTCGCAGTACGGCATCCACCTTGCAAACCATCAATAGTACATGTGTTTACTTTGTGGAACATCCAAACTTGCCAATAATCTCCCTCGGGCAACTTTGTTGCATGCGAAGCAAACTTGCATCCCTTCTCCTTACAAGCAACCTCCAAATGAGTGTGACATGAATTTTTAACTCTAATCTTGAAATGCTCTTTAGAGCCAACATGTTCAAAACTCATTTCAATTCGGCCTTCGATGGAAACACTTTTCCATGATATAAGTGGTCATCGATTAATTTGAACTCCTAGATCATAATTATTTGGAAGGATATCATATCTACCCCCAAAATAATCCATTGTCGAGATACCCTTGCGGTTACCCTCTTTTGATAATAGTCATTCGATGAATGAATCTCATTCTTACCAATGATGGGGTTATCATAAATAAGGTCATCGCACTCAACATCTTCTAAGACAATAGTTGTGGCATGGTCATCGCACTGAACCCCTTCTAACACAACAGTTGTGGCATGTTCTATACTGCCATCCGCATGATTGCAATCTGAAATGACATTGTCCTCTCCCCTGTCATCCTCTGAACAGTCATCATGTCTGCTACTGTAATCATCTTCGTAGTCATCGTCCATCTCATCATTCCAATCAGCAATGTCGTCCTTTTCATCATCATTGTCCATCTGATCAAATGCATCGTCATCACTCACAACCATCACAGTGTCGTTTATGAATGGCAATGGACCCATTGCATTCGCAGGCAATGGTTGCATATGTTGCCAAGAATGAAGTATTTTGTTCGATGCACATTCCAATCAAAATTGTGCAAACATCATTTGCAGACACCTCATTTGTGTATCGGGTTGCTCAAACTCATGTGCATATGTCAATAGTGATTACCTTTGTTGTTTGTTACGAAATGCATGGTGTCATATGTCTAAATCATATAATTCTGTTATAAGTTATTACAATGTTGGACACCATGTTGATGTGGCATAACATTTGCATTTCATTCCTTAACTGTCACAAACACTACAACTGCCCTCTCATCTCATAAAATACTTACTATATCTTCATCGTCCTTGATAACTGTGTGTGAAACCCCTACAACATAACTGAGTAATGCATATAGCTTGATTTCGTGATTTTGTGAGTTGACCCTAACAACCTCTTCAACCAGCTTCATTAGGCCCAAAAATGACAAATCACTCTCAACACCTCTCACTTGCACCACTCTTGTAATTGTCATTGACCCAATGACCACTGTATGTAATCATAAACTTCACATTTGGCAAGCCGTTGAAATTTAACCGAAAATAAGTGTCTCAACTAATCAATTTATCAAAAGATGCCACTTAATGCATAAAAACCAGTCATGCAATGCTCAAGTCATGTAATAACATAATGTCAATCTCACAATGCTTAATACATATCCACGCAATGCCTAAAACTAGTCAAGAAATGCCGTAAAATAATAAATGAATTGCACAAGACAAGCAGTGCCTAAAAGTCAGTCTCGCAATACCTAACAATAAGTCAAGCAATGTCTAATATCCACTCACGTTATGCCAACCTAACCAGTCACACATTGACTTAAACCAACCACGTAATGGCCCTATGTCACGTAATTCATAAAAATCAAGATTTTTATTCATATAGCTAAAACTAAGTGGATGATACATCATAAAAACCATGTATTATGCGCCTTCCATGGTTCATTTCTTCTTAATCTTATCTACTAATTTTATAAATTTCAGCTAGAATCTTTTTATAGTCTAGAATTTCTGTCTCTATAACTTCGATCCTAACCAGCACCTTGTTGATCAAAACGCACAAGTCCTACTCCATGTTCTCAATGACATCCATCAATTTTCCTATATACGTTGCAACATATTCAAGGATATCTTCCTTTTCAAAATCATCACCTTTCTCGGTTTTCCCTTTAGAATGTTTAGAAGCCATGAAAAGTTCAAAATTTTGTGACTTTTATTTGGATGATTTTTTACTGAAATGGACAAAGGTTCCCTCTATTTATAACCATGAATGCAAACTCCTGGAAATGGTGTTCAATGGTTTTAGGATTGTTTTCTAATGAATATGGTTAATCCATAAATCGATGCAATAAGTGCTTTAAAGAGAATTTCAGAGTTTTGTGTCAGTTAAATTTGGATGGTTTTCTACACCGGCATAAGTGAAATTAAGGGGGCTAAGCATTCCTAATTCTCTTTTAATATTGCAAAATTGGTTATTAAAGGGGTTGAATTAGTAGATATTCAGCTTCAGCAGTAGGTACATAAAGCAACGCAATGGCTAAAAACTAGTCACGCAATACTTACAAACTAGTCAAGCAATTCCTAAAACCTCATCAAGCAATGCACAAGTCATGCACTTCCTAAAATCTAGTCTCGCAATGCCTCCTATCTAGTCCCACATTGTCTAATATTCAGTCACGTAATGCTAAATAATCAGGTTACACAATTCCTAATAATCAATCATGCAATGCTTAAGTTGCTTAATACATTACAACCAATCATGCAATGCCTAATATCCAGTCACACATTGCCTAATATCCAGTGACGCAATGCCTAAAAAAATTTATATATTGCCTAATAACTAATTGATTTTCGCCTAAACCTCATCAAGCAATGCACAAGTCACGCACTTCCTAAAATCTAATCTCGCAGTGCCTCCTATCTAGTCACACATTATCTAATATTCAGTCACGTAATACCAAATAAATAAGCTACGCAATTCCTAAGAATCAGTCATGCAATGCTTAACTCGCATAATATATAACAACCAATCATGCAATGCCTAATATCCAATCACACATTACCTAATACCTAGTGAAGCAATGCCTAAAAAATATTCATGACTTGCCTAACTACTAATTGATTTTGCTACTTTCAGCCAAGTTTAAGTTGCCAAAGTCATATAATATACCCATCAACTTTTGGATTCTATGAATATAAACAAATAAACCAAGAATCCAAAACACATACCTTGATGTCATTTTTGGTCTTGGCTATGGTGAGAGAGTTGGATGGCGATATAGACCTCAACGGCACTCGAGAGCTGGACAGCAAGATAAAGAAATCGAGATGCAATTTGAAATTTTTATCTAAAAGGCAAGACAGAAGAAATCAAGTTCATTAAATTTGATGTAAATGGTTTAAAGGGCATTGTTGTTAAGTCATGTCAAAAATTGTCTAAAAACAATTAAAATTATAATGAGGGTCATTTTTGCATTGAACTTATAATAAGGGTTATTTCTCACAACCTCTTAAAAATACAATTGAAATAAAGTCCTAAAATTTCTCATTTATAGCTCTTGATGTGGTTAGAGATATGTTTCATCTTCCAAGAAACAAGATAATTACTTTCAATAATAAAACTAAAAGGTTACTCAAAAAAAATAGTAAAAGAGTGAAGAAGAGTCGAAAATTGAATAAATCGCTTACTATCAATGATTTCTTTCTAAATCAGGGTTTTTAGGAGTTACGTCTTGTGTCAAGCAAGGTGTCTCCTAGATCTGATTCATCATAGTCTAGCTTCTGAATTTACGATATAAGTACTATTAAAGTTATCAATTTTCTGGTAAGGTAAGAAGGAATGGATGAACTTAATAAAATATTGAAGAATTTCAAATTATCGAAAAGAAAGGTGGGTCATCTATAGATTAACAAAATACAGGGGTCAAGTTTAAAGAAGAGAAATCATGGATTATGCCTACTAAGGTCTATCTGGGCTAAAAAAAAAGTCACTAAGGAAGCAATGATTAAAATTTTAGTGTCAATATTGAAAACAGTAAGGAAATTGTTAATCAAAGAAATTAGAGAGAATAAGTTTCTGTTTTGCTTCGAAGAGAAAGGAGATTATGATAAAAATTAAAGTAGGCAAACCATGATGTCCTGATAGAAATCCGATAGTGTTGAAGGAATATGATGAAGAAATAATGGAACTTGGGGAGATTGATTTAGGCTCAGAAGAATTCCAGATTCACATGGTTAGAATACCTACAAAAATTATGAATAAAGCTATTATTTGTGCTATAGGCAACATGATATCTCGTTTTTTTCAAGTAGATGGAGAAGAGTAGGATGTTAAAGACAAATTCCTTTGCATAAAGTTTATGATGGACTTGACCAAATCTTTAAGAAAGGGTATAATGTTTTCCATTGATGAAGGTCAGATTAAATGGGCAAGCTTCTAGTATGAAAGGCTTCCATAATTTTATTTTTGCTGTGGGATCATGGGTCACAATGAAAAAGATTGTTCATGCTTAGATGAAAATGGAAAAGTACTGATGAAGCAATATGAGATGTTTTGGTTAGCCCCACAAAAGAAAAGCAGTAGAGATAATAATAGAAAGAAGTAAGACTCACCATGAATATAAGAAAAAAGTAAATTGTGATTAAGGAAATAGCAAAAATATGGGTAGTGGGAATGAAAGATGATTTACTTGAAAAACCTTTGGTGAAATTCTTGAAGAAGATATTGTTGAGGATAAGTAAACGAATTTTGAGAGAATGGAGGAAAAACAACAAAATGAAAGACTAAGAATGAGTGAAAACGGATAAAAAATAGAGGTGATAAATATAAGGGATAGTTTTAAGGATGGGGAATAGAGAAGGGATATGACCGTGTGGCATATAAGCGATGATGTAGATATAAATTTGAAAGGAAATGATTACATGCAATACAAACCTGCCAACATGCAACGTAATCAACAAAGAAAGATAAATAAGGTAAAAATGGATAGTGAGGTGATCGGAAAGAAGACTAAGTGGGTTGAAAACTTTTTACAAATACCAATGATGCAAAGTGGTCTAAGGAACCAACATCGTTTACCCAAATAAGAATAATAAGTTGGAATTGTCGAGGTCTCAAGAATCCTTGAACAATTCATATGTTGCTCAAATATTTGAGAAGTACAAATCTTGATACACTATTTTTAAAGGAAACTCAAAAGATTAATGTTAAGATGGATCGGTTGAGGGTGAGATTTAGATTGGATCATTATTTGACTGTAGATTCAAAGGGTAGAGCAGGAGGACTAATGTTAGTATGGAGGAGGGACATTTCTTTATCTATTATGTCTTTCACAAAAAACCATATTGATGCAGAAATATTGATGAGAAGAGAAACTTGGAGATTAACAAGTTTTTATGGGAACCCGAATGTAATAGATTGATCAAGGAGCTGGGACTTGCTTAGACTGCTTAAGTCACAATAGCAATGCTCGTGGCTTTATGCAGGTGATTTTAATGTGATATTGTTTGCTAGTGAAAAAACTAGGAGTGTAGAAAGAAACAAGGCTCAAATGAAGGCATTTTGAAAGATATACAATGATTATGATTGTAAAACTTTGGGTTATAAAGGTCCCCAATTTACGTGGTGGAATAATTGAGAAGAAAAATACCACATTCAATGCTAGTTGGATAGAGCTTTTGCTACTTCTTTATGGTATGAAAAATTCCCTCGGGTTGTTGTGTTTAATAAAGCTTTAAGTGCCTCGGACCATTTGACTCTGAGAATTGATTTATTTCATAAGAGGAAACTTAGTTAGAGATGTAGATTCCATTTCAAAGCTACATGGTTACATGATGAAAGTTGTGAGAGAATGATCTCAGAAGAATGAGGCAATCCGAACCAATCTTCCAGGGAGTTTCTAGGTAAACTAAGCAATGTCAAAAGAATTTTTAATTTAATAAAACCTAATCCTTTGAAAGAGGTGTAGGGAAAAATCAAGAAAAAGAAAGAATAATTGCATATTGTTCACAATTTGGCTACTTCAAGTAATGGTGCCCAACTTATTAAAGTATCTAAAGAGAGCTAAATGAGTTGGTAAAGGAAGAAAAAATCATGTGGAAGCAACGCTCAAGGGTTGATTAACTTAATGGGGGAAATAAAAATTCAAAGTTTATTCATGGGAGGGCTTCAAAAAGAAAGAAAAAAATACTATTTGGGCCATGAAGAAAAACAACAGAGAATGGGTGGAATTGCAGGAAAACATCTTTACTGAAGTTAATGCATGTTAGTCCCTTAGAATGCTAGAAGGGGATGAATAGCACTAAAAATCTTAAGATCAGCCCTTTTTGAATTGTAGAACTTTTAACCAATTAGAGAGAGAAAGATTTAAAGCTTGTAGTAGCTTAAAATACACCAAGTAAGGAAAGGTATAGAGAAATGGACACTGCACGAGTATTTATAATGGTTCGGTCCCCTTGAATTAACAGCTTCCACCAAGTTTTTACAATGTGGGCTTCTAACCCAAGATCTAATCCCTTAAAACAAGCTTTAGAGTACTTCCCACATTCTAATTTCCCAAGAAATAGAAAAAAAAAAGACGTACAACAAAAATCTTTACAAATCAAGAAAGATTACAAGTAAGCTTAAACACTTTTTCTGGAATAGGAATGAAGAACAAGTGTTTTTGGTGAAGGATATTTGGCTTTTTTGCTTAAAATGGCTCTCTTCACATTCAATCAATCTTCTTTGACTGTTGGAGCTTTAATTTGTACTTGAGGACTTAGATTTTTCTGTTAGAGATAATTCTTAGCCATTAGAAACAACTCCGATGCCATTTTAGTCTTCATTTTGTTCTCTATTGTTTAAATTCAAAAGGCCAAACGAAGTTCAACTAACTGGTTACAGGTAGCTTTAATTGGTTACAACTTCTCTACCTTGCACTGTCTTACTACTATGTGCTCTGCATTAACCGATTATAAGAAACTCTAATCGATTAAGAGATCTCTATCTTCAGGCTTTCCTACTTCAGCAGACTTCCTTTTACTAGTTAACTCTCCTTAATCGATTGAGGCTCCACTTCCTTCAATATTAATCAATCAACACAAGCTCTAATCAATTATAAAATTTCTAAATTTGAATTTCTTTAATTTGGCTCCCTTCAACGTTCAGGCCCAAATTGAATTTGAATTTTGGTGTTTGGAGGATTTTCAAGTCTTGTGTTCTAATCAATTAACCCCATGCCTTAACCGATTGGCACACCTTTGTTTTCCTTTGTCCAGCACCTTCTTAATCAGTTAAGCCTAGTGCTAACTAATTAATGTTTTTATGTTTTGCTTTAACTTGTAGCCCAATCATTCCTTAACTGATTAAGGCTTATTGTTAATCAGTTACAAAAGTTCTATTTTCACTAATTCATTTCATCTTTCTTGCTCTAACTGATTAACATATCTATTATATGATCTTGTCTTTAAACACTAATTTCATTGAGGAAATTAACTTTATCCTGCACACTAAATAATGAAGATAGACATTAGTGAATGAGGAATATTTTGTTATCATCAAAAACATATGGAGTCAACAATGCATTTTTCTCCTAGATGTTTACCATGTCACAACTACTAATGATTGAGGATGTTTTAGTGTTTGTGCAGCCAAAAGTTATAGAAAGAACGAATGAGGGTCTAATAGCCGAGGTTTCAGTAGAGGAGGTTCGGTCGACATTGTTTCAAATGCATCTAATAAAATTTCCAGATCTTGACAGGTTACCTACTTTATTTTATTAAAGATACTAGAACATACTTGGCTTGACCATTCATAAATTACTAGTAAATTTCTTGGAGGGAAAAATTGAGACTCGTGATACCAATCATACACACATTGCAGTCATCCCGAAGATTTCCCAACTTGAACTGGAAAGTCAATTCAGACTAATAAGCCTTTGCATTGTTATTTACAAAATCACATCTAAAGTGCTAACTAATAGATCATCTCAGAAAATCAAAGTGCTTTTATCCTTGGTGGATTAATATTTGATAATGTTAATGTTGCACACAAGATTCTTCATTATTTGCATAACAAAATACATGGATTGGTGGGGAATTTTGTACTTAATTTGGATATGAGCAAAGCTTATGATAAAGTAAAGTGCACATTTATGGAAGGGATTATGGAAAAATTGGGTTTTGATTGGAAATTCATTTATATGATAACGAGATGCATCCCTACAGTGACATATTTTATCCTTATTAATGGTGTCCCAAGGGGTATGTTTATGCCATTAAGAGGCATGCATCAAGGTGATCTTTTGTCTCCTTTCTTATTTGTGATTGCTTTTGAAGCTTTAGGCTGCTTGTTGACAACAGTGAAAGCTAGCAAAAGCATTTAAGGGTTGGAAGTGAATAAAGGAGGCCTAAATATTACTCATTTATTTTTTGCGGATGATAGTATGATTTTTGGGAAAAGAAAAAGCCAAGAGATGGAGACACTTAAAAACATCTTTGATTGGTATAACCTTGTATTTAGGTAGAAACTTATTTGAAAAATATGCAATTCTATTTAGCAAAGGTACCTTTGTTGTTAATGCTGATGTAGTGTGTCAGATCCTACGAGTGACTAATGATCACTAGGGTGGTAAGTATCTTGATGTGCCTCTTATCTGTGGTGGTTCTAAAAGACATATTCAGTTATGTCATGGAGAAAGTTTTGAAAAGAATTTCCAACAGGAAGAATAATCTATTGTCTATTGTTGGGAAAGAAATTTTAATTAAGTCGGTGGCAAAAGCATCCCAACATATGTGTTAGGAATAAATTAACTCAATAATAATGAGAAAAATATCCAAGAGGGGGTTGAATTGATTTCAAAAATTCTTTCCAACAAATCAAACTTTGAAGCTTAATGACAATTTCTCAAATTTATTTTTGCTTTTGAACAAACCAAAAAACTGAACAAACATGCTAGAAATGCATTTTCAATACTTTTCAAGGTGAAGTAAAAATGCTTAAGTATAAAGATGATGAGTAGTGAGCTGTAATTAAATTTCAAAAATATTTTCATGATAAACCACAAGCTCAACAAAAAGGGATATTCTCAAATTTTGCCCTCACTTTAAAACATGTTAAAAACAATTTGGAAATCAAATGAGCAAGTTGAAAATAGATTCTCAAAAACTCTTCAAAGTGAAGCTCATAAATCAAATGTGTAAAGTAACTTGAAGAATAAATTAAGGAATAAAATAAGGTAAGTGCAAATTTTCAAAACTCTTCAAACCAAGGTAAAAAGCATAAGTATTTCAAAACATGTCAAAAGTGATTAGAAGATTAAGTTGAAGAAAAAACAAGTTCAAAACCAAATGTTCAAATCTCTTCACAGCCAAGTGAAATGCACACGTAAAAAGTGTTGTAGAGTAAAAAGAAAATGCATATGTTTAAGAGTAAGTAGGAAAGAGAAAAAACACAAATCATTTATAGAGGTTCAGCCCTCTCTATAAGTGTCTACATCCTCTCCCTTAGCTCACCAAAGAGTTTGTAATCCACTATGAAAAATACTTTTTCAAAGCTCAAGTATAACCGTTATAACAATGCCATTTCACAAGTGCAAGTATAACCCATACAATGCCTTTTCACGAGAGCAAGCATAACCCCTTGCCTTTCAAGGATCAGGTGTAACCTCTTGCCTTTTCAAGTATCAGGCGTAACCTCTTGACAACACTGCTTTTTGAAGGCTTAGGCATAACCTTTCTCTCTTACAAGCTCAAAGCAAATGATACCTATAAAAGGTGGGTTTTGTTTAATAAGTACATGGAGGGAGAGTTTGGTAGAGCTAAAGAATGATTACAAATAATGTGAGTGAAAGCACAAAGACTTTGAAGCACAAGGTAGCTCACTAGCTTTTTAGAAGAATACGAATGGCTTGCTTTAGCTAGGTTTTTCTCCCTTTTTCCTCTTCTTCTTCATCTCATTTGATTCTTGACCAAAAGATCTTTTTCTCAACTTTTCTCTTTTCAAAATGTGTTAGAGAAGTTCCTTTTATACTTGGAAAAAGTTTATAGCCGTTAGGGATGATTTGGTGGAGAAATTAGTCATTTTTCTTGTCTTTTTTGTGTTTAACGCTACTTATGGAGTTTCAGAATCGATTCTTTATTCTTAAGGTGTCGATTCTTCATGTCATTCTTAAAGTTTGGAGATTTTTTCTTTCAAAGAATCGATTCTTCATTCCTGAGAAGTTAGTTCTTTTTATTTGATAATCGATTCTTGTCTCTCCAAATATCAGTTCTTTTTTATTGAGAATCAATTCTTTCCTTTCTAGATATTGGTTCTTTATGCACATAGAGTTGCAAGAATCGACTTCTTAACTATTGAAATCGATTCTTGAGCTTCTAGAAGATTGTCTAAGCATTCCATCTTGCAAGATTGATGTTTTATTTTCAACAATTAATTGCACTTGCTTGAACTTGAGATTCAAAGTGTATAAAAGCATTTCCTTTCACAAAAGAACTTCAAATGCAAGTTCAAATGTTAATCAATTAAGAAAACATAAAAGCATATCAAAAGCATTCAAGGATCACTCAAGCTATTCAAGGATCATTTAGATAAGAAATTTTGATCATTTTTGTCACGTCAAAACTCTAATCTTTTTTAAGCTATTAAAGCTAACAATCTCTCCATTTTTAATAAGAAAAAAAATTTGGAGCAAAATTTGCTTGTAAAGTGCTCCCCCTAAATAGTTTCCAAGGTTCAAAACTTCAAGATCAAATATTCCTTTTTCCAAATGCAAATTTTCTCAATATCCCTCTCCTTTTTGGTTATATCAAAAAAGAAAGTAGAAACACAATAAGCATAATTTGCAAAACCATAATAAGGAATATATCAATTGTTAGAAGAAGATATTCAATAAGCATTATACCACCAATATTCAAAAATAGTACCAATTGATAGATAAAAGTGAAAGCTCTCCCTTTATAAAAGCAAATAAGCACAAGTTCAATTGTGAGGGATAAACTCATTTTAAAGCTCATTATATCAATTGGTAAAACACTAATAAAAGCTCCCTTATCTTTAAGCATTCTAAGTATATTAACTTCAAAGCTCAAGCACATTTAATAAAGATATAATCAATTTAAAGCTCAAGGAAGAAGAGAATAAATTCAATATAAAATATAAGTACATAGTTTTAATCTTATGGACTCATACATCCTTCAAGTTTATGCAATTTATAACAATTATCACATTGAAATCAATTTTACATAATCAAGATTTCTCAACAATGCTCAAAGAAGAATTATGCACTTAATGAATGAACAACCAAAATTTTCAATCAAAGAGAGCAAATAATTTTTAAAATCGATCAATTGCAAAAAATTGTCAATCAAGCAAAATTCTTGAATTTAAAAGCTAAAAAGGATTTTTGTAATAAAGGTCACCTATTTTTCCTTGTGTGTAAAGAGAGCTTTCAATCTTCACTAGCTTGTTCTTCTTTGCTCTAACACACTTGCTTCCTCATCTATTTTTGTCCTTGTCCCAAAGAATTGCTATAATGAAGTTCATGGCCATGTCTTTGAGCTAACAGTGATCTTTACTCAAAGGTCGTTAAACCTGCACACTTAAGACCAAAGTTGTTATACCAATTGTTAGGAATGTATTAGCTCAATAATAATGAGGAAAATATCCAAAATGGGGGGTGAATTGGATTTCCAAAAATTTTTTCTAACAAATCAAACATTAAAGCTTAATGACAATTTCTCAAATTTGCTTTTGCTTTTGAATAAACCAAAGAAATGAACTAACAGGCTAAAAACACATTTTCAATACTCTTTAAAGTAAAGTAAAAATGCTTAACTATAAAGATGATAAGTAATGAGCTGTAATTAAATTTCTTAAACATTTTCATGATAAAAGCACAAGCTCAAGAAGAAGGGAGATTCTCAAATGTTGCTTTCACTTTAAAACATGTCAAAAACAATTTGGAAACCAAATGAGCAAATAAGTTGAAAATAGATTGTCAAAAACTTTTCAAAGTGAAGTTCATAAATCAAATGTGTAAAGCAACTTGAAGAATAAATTAACAAATAAAACAAGGTAATTGCAAATTTTCGAAACTCTTCAAACCAAGGTAAAAAGCATAAGTATTTCAAAGCGAGTCAAAAGTGATTGGAAAACTAAGTTAAAGAAAAAGCAAGTTCAAAACCAAATACTCAAATCTCTTCACAACCAAGTAAAATGCACAAGTAAGAAGCAATGAAGAATGAAGAGGATATGCATAAGTTCAAGAGTAAAGAAAAGAGAGAAAAGACACAAAACATTTATTAGAAGTTCGGCCATCTCCATAGATGTATACATCCTCTCCCTTGGCTCACCAAGGAGTTTGTAATCCACTATTAAAAATACTTTTTCAAAGCTCAAGTATAACCTTAACAACAATGCCTTTTCATAGGAGCAAGCATAACCCATACAATGCCTTTTCACAGGAGCAAGCATAACCTATTGCTTTTTCAAGGATCAGGCGTAACCTTTTGTCTTTTCAAGGATCAAGTATAACCTCTTGACAGCACTACTTTTTGAAGGCTTAGGCATAACCTTTCTCTCTTGCAAGCTTAAAGCAAATGATACCTTTAGAATATGGGTTTTACTTAGTAAGTATATGGACAAAGAGTTTGGTAAAGCTAAAGAATGATTACAAAAGATGTGAGTGAAAGCACAAAGACTTTGAACCACGAGGTAGCTCACTAGCTTTTTTAAGAATATGAATGGCCTGCTCTAGTTTGGTTTTTCTCTCTTTTTCCTCTGCTACTTCATCTCGTTTGATTCTTGATCAAATGATCCTTTTCTCAACTCTTCTCTCTCCAAAATGTGTTGGAAAAGTCCCTCTTATACTTGAACAAAGGTTTATAGGCATTAGGGATAATTTGATAAAGAAACTAGTTATTGTTCTTGTCTTTTTCGTGTCTAATAGCTACTTTTGGAGTTTGAGAATCAATTCTTTATTCTTGAGTTGTGGGTTCTTCATGTCATTCATAAAGTTTGGAGCTTTATGCTTTCAAAGAATTGATTCTTCATTCCTAAGAAGTTAGTTCTTTGTGTCAGAGAAGTCAGTTCTTTTTGTTTAAGATTTGATTATTGTCTCCCCAGATTTCAGTTCTTCTTGAGCTAGAATCAATTCTTTTCTTTCCAGATATTGGTTCTTTATGCACCCAAACTTGCAAGAATAAACTTCTTAACTATTGGAATCGATTCTTGAGCTTCCAAAAGCTTGTCTAAGTATTCCTCTTGCTTGAACTTGAGGTTTAAAATGTATAAAAGTATTTCTTTTCACAAAACAACTTCAATTACAAGTTCAAATGTTAATCAAGTAAGGAAACATAAAAGCACATCAAACGCATTCAAGGATCACTTAGACAAGAAATTTTGATCATTTTTGTCATATCAAAACTCTAATCATTTTGAAGCTATTAAAGCTAACAATATGTAATGAGTTGCTTAAAATTACCAGACAATCTATGTAAAGATATCGATTCAACCATAGCTTAATTCTAATGGGGAGGCAATGAAAAAGATCATAAAATTCATTGGAAAAATTGGAGAACCATGTGCACCTCAAAGCATTCAGGTGGAATGGGGTTGAGGGCCACCAAAAATTTTAGAAATTTTAATTTGGCGATGCTAGCAAAACAAGGTTGGAGATTTCAAACAAGAAAGCCTTGTGAGCCTCAACCCCTATAGGCTCATAACTACACATAGACGCAATAACAAAGGCCAAAGGTAGTTTCGTCATTTCCTCTAAAAAGCTCCCAAAAGAAGGTTTTATGATATTTTAAGGTCTAAATAGGCATAAGACTGAATAAATAATGTGTAATGATAAAAACACGAAGAAAACTAGAAGTTTCAATAATTTTCACCATAGGGGCAAAATGGTCATTTTTTTCCTTGGGTCAAAATTTTTAAGTTTCGTAAACTCGAGCATGTCTAGACCATTATGGACCTTGTCCCAGTGTCAAAAGAATAAAAAGAGTGCATAAAAGATTAGAGGAGAATAAGCTAATTGGTATAGGGGTAATTTGGTAATTTCAAGGGAATGGATAAGCTTGGGCTATAAATATCTTCCCCAATTTTCCAACAGCTTCTTAAATTTCCAAGAACTTGTCTTCTTCTTCTTTTTCCATCTCACGTTGCTTCCAACCTCCATGGAAGCTTGATATGGAGCTTGCATGATTTTCTCTATCTAGCTCTAGTTTTCATACCTTTGTGCCCTTATGACTAGAACACTTGTATTCTTCCACTCTCTCTCCTTAAAACCCTTGAAAAATCTTATTTTCATACTTTCTCTCACTAGTTGGGCGTTTTAGAGAGAGAAAGAGAGAATTACACAATTTGCTTGGAAGCTATTGGAAGAGAATTCAACTACAAAGAAACCCTAGGGTGAGTGACGAACCAAGCTTGATTTTTAGTTGTGAATAATGGCTAGTAATTAGGATTATGAGCTGTTTTATTGTTGAGTATATTCATTCATTTTTTAGTGATTACAATAGTGAACATAGATAGCCATTTAAAATGACAATTGAAAGCTAGTTGAGAGATAGCTTTTAGGGTTTATAGTATGTGAATTAACATAATGGTAATGTTAATGTGATGGTAGGTTCCAAAGAAGCCCCATCATCTCATTTGGACAATTAGGGGAATTAAATTCATTTAAAGGCTCAACAATATACCGATGAGTGAACTGCCTTCAAAACTTGTTTTGGGAATATAATGTGTTTGCCACACATTTGAATGAATTATCAAGTTTTTCGTAAAAATAAGTGCCTTGGGAACAAGCTTTTGCTAAATGGTTTTATATGGTGATATGTGATTGCTATGGATTCATGCACTATTGCATTATGATGATAAATATATACGTGTGTTGTGCATGATGAGTGATATTGTGTATAATGACTGTAACCGTGTGTGTGCACGATGTGGGGGATGCACATGTCGGTGATGATGGTGGCGTGAAAGATGGATGATGATAGTGCCCGTGTGCACGATGTGGGGGGATGTACATGATGGCACTAATTGTGCACGATGTGGGGGGATGCACACGATGGTGTCGGCTATGTGCACGATGTGGGGGGATGTGCATGAGTCGGGTGTGATTATGATGATATTGATGTTTATCTATGTAATTATGCATATCTATACTTATGAAATGAAAGCTCATGAATATGATATATGATTGACATATGTGTGAAATTTGATACATTGCACTTTGAGAATTTGCATGTGTTTTATGTTGATTTTGTTGGTTTAGCAGGATAGTCTTTTATTGAGTGAAGGAAAACTTTTTTCTTGGTACTCTGTTTCTCGCTATAGCGAGAAACTCTCGAGTTTTGAAGGGGTAGACTGGCTGGAAACTCGCTGCAGCGAGAATGCATTTTCGTTGCAGCGAGAATGACACTGTAGCTTCTCGCTGCAATGAAATTCATTCTGCTACAGCGAGAAACTTTCTATTTCTGGGTCACAATTTCGCTGCAGCGAAATTCATTCTCGCTGTAGTGAGAAACTTTTTGTTTCTGGGTCACAATTTTGCTGCAACGAGATTCAATCTCGCTGCAGCGAAAAACTTTTTGTTTTGTCTCCTATCTTGTCCAATTGCTACCTTATTTTTCACTTCTTTGCTACCATACTTGATCATGGACTTCCAACATTAAGGACTAAATGAGTTAAGTTTAAATCAAGGAGGTTTAGTGAGAAACCCTCATTCAGCTAATAACTTAATCCCAACGTCGCTGTAGCGGAAAGGCATTCTCGCTGTTGCAGCGAGAATGCCTTTCCTCTGCAGTGAAGATTCGTTGTCGTATTTGACTTGCTTGCGTATCATTGAAGCTTTCATTCTTCAAATGGTTCGATATGTATAGGTTCATGATTTTCAAATGATTAATCATTTAAGGGCTTGATGAGGGGTTTTTAATATGATTGGAACTAAATTGCATTGTTTTAAAACAAGTGCATCATGATTTTAAATTTTTCCTTGTTGTTGCTTGTTCCCTTCTTGTTCACTCACTGAGTTTTATACTCATGTTTTTAAACTTCATGTTTTCAAATTTGGAGGCAATTGGGACCTAGATTGAGTCACACACATATGCTCGCCTTCTTGGTAGGTACTGTGGCATCTCAATAGCTATACCTTCACCCACGGTCACTCCACTGACGGTCAAGAGTCGTATGATTGTGTATACATATAAGTAATGTAGACTACTCAGATTCATGTTAGAAAAATCATATATGTATATTTGATTACTGAAGCCACTGTAAGGTGGCAAATGAGTGATACTATGTTAGCATAATACAATTGTGAGTATTGGGTTATTATAAAATGTTATTGAAATATTTTTAGTTGAGAATTATAATATGGGTTTGAGAAATGATGGTTTGGAATGATTATTGGGATTGCATAAATAGGCTTGCTTAGTCTTAGTGGGCTATGCCCATTGGACTCATGCGCCGATCATATCCTGGAATTTGGGCTGTGACAAGGCTACTCTAGCATATAAAGTGCTTAAGGCACGATATTTCCCTAGAGTTAATTTTGTGGAGGCTTCAATTGGCTCTAATCCGAGTTATTTATGGTTTAGTATAGGACAAACTTAGATAGCTAATAGTAGAGGCTCTTTTTGGAGAGTTGTGAATGGAAGAGACATACTGGCAAGAAAGGATAGTTGGATCCCATATGAAACCCCTGGACTGGTCCTTGTGTGTGAAGATACAGTAGATAATTTGACAACAGTCGGTGAATTTATAGATATAAATCTCATGACTTGGAATGAAAACAAAATAAAGGCTTGCTTTCCACCATATGAAAGTAGGCTAATTATGTCTTTATCGTTAAGTACAAGGCAGCCTGGTGATCGTCAAATCTGGTTTGATAGTAAACACAGTGTTTATACGGTAAAATTAGGGTACAGATTACTATGCTCCAGTTTGTTGGGTTCGGATGGTGCTAGCTCATCTGTCCATACC
The DNA here is from genome assembly GCF_000208745.1 of Theobroma cacao. Classification (NCBI taxonomy): domain Eukaryota; kingdom Viridiplantae; phylum Streptophyta; class Magnoliopsida; order Malvales; family Malvaceae; genus Theobroma; species Theobroma cacao. Next base: position 15,905,082 of record NC_030853.1, on the reverse strand, counting down.
AATACCATATGGAGGAAATTGTGGAGCTTGGTTGTTCCAAGGAAAATCATAATGTTTTGCATGGAGAGCGTTAAATGGTGGACTCCTTACATGAGCAGTGCTGGTACAAAGGAAGATAAATGTGGAGTTAAATTGTCCATCTTGTTGTTCTGATCTGGAAACCGGATTCTCACTGCTGTGCAATTGCCAATTCGCGAGGGCAGTATGGCTTACATCTAAATGGGGTTTTAGAGAGATATCTGAAAGTTTTCTCTCAATGGTGGACTGGTTTAAGGCTTTAACTCAACAAGTTGGAAAGGAGAACTTTAGAGAAAATTATTTGTGTTATGTGGTCAATTTGGAAGGCTTGGAATTCTTTGATTTTCAAGCAAGTAAGATTGGACCCGAAAGCTGTTGTAAAGTTGGGTCATGAAATGATTTCACAATACCGTAATGCCAATTATTCAAGTGGCCAACGTGGGGTAGAAGACGTGGAATATGGAAGACTGTGGAGGCGGCCAAATGGATGGCGATTGAACACCAATGCTGCTGTTTTTGAGATACATGGAAACAAGGAGGAGGAGCAAGCTTTATTGTCAAGAATTCGAATGGGGACTTAATCCTAGTAGGAGCCAAAAGGTTTACTCAGGACTCAAGTGTAACGGAGGCTGAATTGGGATCACTGGTCTGGTCTTTGCTAGTTTGTAATCGAGAAAATATAAATGTGAATCAGATAGAACTAGATTGTAAACAAGCTGTTGGCTGGGTGAAGGAAAAGAACTATAATGGAGGTATGGGTCATGTAGTAGACGATTGCATAGTGCTAATGCAGAGATTGGATTATCACTCCATTGTTCACTGCAAAAGGGAGGCTAATATGGCTGCTCATGCAATTGCCAAGTCGGTGAAAACGTTAGATGAAGATCAAGTCGTATGGAAAGATCTTAATGAAGTGCCGATTCAAGCTCGAAGGACAATAATGATAGATGGAAATTTCATGTAATTGGTCATGTTTCGGATGGTGGGGATAAGCATGTCTAGGTTATAAGGAGTGGATGTTAGGAAGGGTACTCTTTTTTCCTATAGCATGGTTTTTGTTTCATTGGGTTTTTCCCTGAAAAAGGTTTTTAATGAGACCCTTCTTTCATGCAATAGGGAATTTTTGTAAGGGTTTATTATAATATGAAGGGCTTTAGCAAGATCTGATATGTTGTTTGTCATATTGTAATTACCTTTTGATGCATTTTTAATAAAAATCACCTTTCTCTCAAAAAAACTAATAAAAAGTGAGAAAAAACTTAGGGAGAAGAGATGAAAAAAAAAAAAAAACCCTTCTTAATAGCCATAAGCCGGCATATAGTTAGAATACTCTATGACAATAGACTTAGAAAACCCCCTTTTAATGAAACCATCGTGGGCACATACTAAACCACCAATTGCATCAGAACTTGAATTTTTTATTGTAGATCCATCAACATTGAGTTTCAAAAAGCCCAAAAAAGGACAGGGCCAACAAATCGAAATGACTGAGTTTGAATCGAACACATCCAGCATAAATTTATTGAGTATTTAGGCAAAAGTCATTCATGGAAGAAGTCACGACGACTCATTTATCTTTACACCATTAAGCAAGACGAACTTCGATGGTATATCAAGATGTTGCATTTGATCAATATGCTTTCCTCTAAAAACAATTTCATTTCTAAAGAGTTATATAGACCAAAGAATGACGTAAAAAGCATTTTTCAAATTCCATCACGATGAGATTGAGGAGAGGAAGATTGCCAAGATAAAAAGAAAGAATAGGCTTCTCTAGGAGCAATCTATTGCACTTCCCATAGATTGCAACACATCCAAATGTTTCATGAGAAAGTGTAATGGAAGAATAAGTGCAGAATAATTTCAATATCATTGTTGCAGAAGGGACATAAGGTAGAATTCATGACCAAAAGACCTCTTTTCAGTAACTCTGCGTTAACAACCACCTTACCCCTGATAACTTGCCAACAAAAGAATATCAACCTTAGGAGGAGGAGCGAGCCCACACCATACTTTTTTCTAGATATTCTGAGGCTGAAGGGAGGAGGTATAGAAAGCTTTGCAAAAGGAGTTAGCAAAGTAGAGACAGCTTCCTCCCTTTTTGTAACTCACTGTAAGGTGATACAGCAGTTGCCTTTCAAAAAAAAAAGGTGATACAGCAGTTGTTGCTGGTTTCTCAGAGTTGGCTAAAGAAAGTAACATTCGTATCAATGCAAGCAACTGCAACAAACAACTCAAGTTAACCAATAAGAAGAGTGAAAGGATTTTTGCTTGAATGTTTTAGCAGCAATAGTGGGAAAAAGCATATATAATACAGATGATGAGCTGATCATAATAATGGGTAGACGGAGCTTCATGTTTTCTGAACTGGCACTTGAAATCATCCTCTGAGGATGAATGTTATGACAATAGCATGATCAGTACAGACAAGTTTTTCTCCTCAGCTTGATATGCAAGACATTTCACGAATTAACCCCAGATTCACTCAGTCAAGCTTGAGACATTTTCTGGCAGTACAAGTCATGATCATTATAGTTACCCTAGTCAACTAAAACCGACTCAACTTTATTACAAGGTACTACTCATGTGGAAACAGGAGCCAAGTAAAATGAAAAAAAAGAAGTTGACCAAAATTTTAACCGCAGTGCAATTCTTACTATAAACAATGGTGGATTTAGCAGTCAAGAATCAATTTCTAACATGATGTGGATATATAGAAAAACAGTGAAGCCTTATCATTCAAAAATGACTGCCACCTAGCCTTGTACCCGACAATGATATCACAGCAAAAGAGAGAGAGGTTCAGTGCATTTTGCATGAAAAACTAAAAAAGATAGAACTCCCCAACTTTTCCATAATTAGCTTGCAAACACTCAAAAAAAAAAAGGGTTCCACATAATTTAGTCCGAGAACTAGGAAAGACATGCATGAAGATTACAAATAATTATGTGTTGAAAAGGGACTTAGCATATTTTCTAGTAAGAGAGAAGCACAGATAAGCTTGACCGTACCGTATCCAATAATAGAATTACTTGATCAAAAGCCATTCAATTGTCATTCATTCTTAACATTATTATAACATATCTCGAGAGAACTTTACTAACCTTGAATGTCTTGTAAATAATTGTGTCCATTCTAAAGGAGTTATTTGTTTTCTTTGCTTATTAGAGTAAGGCAAATAACTTTATGAACCAAGTCTACAAGCCCAGCCGGCTAGGTTCCTTATATAAGAGCACTGGCAAGCATGACGGAGTAACTCCGATGTGATGATGTTGGAGAAAGGATTGTTGCCACAAAGAAAGACCAGCAAGCATGAACTACGTATATATCGATTAACTCTAAGTTACCTACTAAGATGAAATTTAGTAATTAGCATTAAACTCTATTTTTCGAAAGTTCCAGCTTCAAATATATTCTGTCTTAATCTTTTCTTCAATAATGCTACTAAAATTAAATTAGATTACTTTTTTCTATCACTTAATTTTTCAAAACTTTCTATCTCGATTCAACTTTGAAAAATAATTCCTTAATCAACATTGTTATTAATTGTTATATTTTTTACTTTTGATCAATAAAAGAAAACAAAATTCCATGTAGGGGCAAAGCTAGCCAACTTTTGTTGGAGGCTAAAGATGAAGAAGAATAAAAAATAAAAATTTTTAAAACTAATATGTTAAACTTAACCAATAATCAAAAAAATTCATAATAAATAATAATTTTATATAACATGTAAATAAAAAAGAATAAGAAAAGAAAATTTACAATAATTTTTTAAAAAAGTTATACTCGACGATGTTTTTTATATTCAAATTCTTTAATTATTAACTCTGTATTGAAAAGGTTATTAATGTCTTTCTCAATATAAACAACTAAAGTACATAAAAGAAACTCATCATTTATTTTATTTCAAAGTCTTATTTTCATAATTTTCATTGTTGAAATGGCTCTCTTTATAGTTGTTATCGAAATCGGAAGAGTTAAAATAAGGTGAATTAATTTATCAAACAGGATTAATATAAAAACATTATATATTCATGAAATTTTAAGCAACAGCTAACTATGCAACACTGTAACTTATATTTGAAAATTACATAATAATTTTTTAATTTTTAAAAACTAAAATCATAAAAAATAAAATCCGTATAACAAAAAAAAAGAAAGACATGGCAATAGAAGATAGAACTCATACAACAAAAAAGAAAGAAAAACATGGTTGATGGTTCATAGAAATTTATAAAATAAAATTTATACAAAGCTTTAAACATATGAGTAAATAGAATAGAGATGAAAAAAATAAACAAATAATAATAACAGAAAGAAGAAGACAAAAGAAAATCGTACCTCTCTTTAATTTTGAACAATAGTGGTAAGTGGTCCATGTCCTTCCTTGTTCAAGCTAATAAACTCATAAATCTCTGCTAAAATTAAGTGTGTTTTAGTGGTGAGTTAGAAGAGAGTTAAGTAAAAATGAAAGGATAAAAGAGAAGAGAAAGAGAGAAAGAGGTGTGAAAAAACTTACGAGCTAGGTTACATTTGGTATTTTATTGGGAATATGATTGCCGGTAATGTAATTGCTATGAATGTGATTGTGGAGAAGATAACCTTGTAGCGTTTGGTATAACATGGGAAAGTGATGATTGTAAAGAATGTGATTACATTGTAGTGTTTGGTTTAGAAGCATCTTACTAAGAATGTAGGATAAATTTACAAAATTATCCTTATGTATGAAAATAGAAAGTTGAACAACCTACTTTTTTTTTAATGTAAGTTTTTAATTATTTTCAACTATATTTCTTAAAATAATAAATAATAGCATGAAAAAAATAATATAATATTTGAATAATAATATTTTAAATATTAAAATATGTAAAATTATAAAATATTTATTTTTAATAAATTGGTTAAATTTTTTAAATAAAATAATTAATTTAAATTATTTTATAAAAGTATTAGTTAATTAGTTAAGTTGTCACACAATCTACCATTTTTTTTCTTTCTTTCATTTTTTTCTCTTATTTCTTCTTGCACCCATCGTCCTTCCAATGGGCTCTTCCTTTTTTTTTTCTCTCCTTCCTTGTTGCTTTCTGGTGATGGGTTCTTCTTCCTTTCTTTTCTTTCTTTTATTTTTGGAGTATTTTTAAAAATAACTCTTAAAGGTAAGATGTTTTCAAAAATAGTTCTCTTTATAATTTTAACTATTTTTAACCAAGTTGAACAAAATTATTCTTAATGAAAATACACACCATGATATTACGCGCCATGTACAAAAACGTGTTACACGTCATAATTAAAAAAGGTTGTTACATGCCATGTACAGAAACATGTTACATACAATGGTTAAAAAAGGTTGTTACATGCCATGTTGAAAAAATATTACTGTTGTTACACGTTATGTACAAAAACATGTTACACACCATGATTAAAAAAGGTTGTTACATGCCATGTTGAAAAAAAATATTGTTGTTACACACCATACACAAAAACATGTAACATATCATAGATAAAAAAGGTTGTTACACTCCATGTTGAAAAAAAAAATTGTTGTTACACACCATGTTGAAAAAAATATTTTTGTTACACGTCATGTTCAAAAATATTTTGTTACACTTTAATGTCTAAAATGTTGTTATTACTTACGAAACAAAACTTCAAATCTTATCAACTCTCTTCATTTCTTTTTGTTGTTTTAACAATTTCACAACGATTAAAGAGTTTCTAACATATTCTCATAAATCAAAACACAAATTTTCTTATCTAAAACATCTATTTCAACTAAAAAAAAAAAATTTTCTTTGAAAACCTAAATTTATAAATTTAAATTCTTGAGCTTATTAGTGTCTAGGTCCTGAATTGATCCAATTAAAAACTATTTCAAACATTTGTGATCATTTCTATTGTCAAGACTTACTCTATGATATACTTGTCATGTCATTCATGTGCTTGATAGAATGTATGCATAAGTGAATGTATCGAAAAATCGTTAAAAGTTGGTATTGTACCTAGTGGTACAATTAAGTTGATTAAAGCCTCGAACTAGGCCAAATAAAGATTTTACGATGTATTTGAGAGTTATTGAATTTTAGAATGTCTTAATATAGTGATTCGGAGTTCGAAGATTGATTTGGAGTCAATCAAGAATTTTCATAACGTAGGGGCATAATGGTCATTTTACCATCCAAGGGCAAAATTGGAATGTTGGATGAGATTTTTAACCAAGTTTGACTATTTGGAGCATAATTTGAAATTGTGGAATGAAAAATTTCAATTCTGACATTTTTTTAGTATAAAGGCAAAACGGTCATTTGACGTGTCCATGATGACGTAATTGAAATTTTACACCACCATGACACTTGTCAAGCCCATGAATTTCACCTATTATCACTTTATACTTTGGATAATTATGGGATTATATGTGGTAAGAATGAACTGCTTAATTGTTAAGCTTTAAGCATGGACCAATTACATAGTGACACGTGGCAAATTTTAATCCTTTTATAATTCCCTCTAAAAAAGCAGCACACACTTCTCCCATTTCACTCTTATCGCCGGCCAAGCAAGGGAACAAAGAGAAAAAGAGAAGAACAAACCCTAGGAAGGAAAAATTCAAGAGAAATTGTTGGATTTCAAGGAATCAAGCAAGTAAAGGTAAGATTTTTTAATTTTAGCTTGTGATTTACCTTTCCCATGCATTCTTTTTCATTCTCCATGACTGAAATTCAAGTTTTCAAGAGGGAACCTTTACTGGCCAAATCTAGAGAGAGAAGTTTTGGTGATGAATTTTGCTAGATTTCATAATATCCTAGTATTTTTAGTCATTTTGTGATGTTTGGAAGGAAAAACAAGCAAGAAAATCACATGTTCTTCAACCACCCTCATTTGGCCAAATTTTTTATAGGGCATGTTGATGATGGATTTGGTTGTATTTCATGTTATTTAGCTAGGAATTGATGAATTATGGTGTTGGATATCGAAACCTGTTATTGAAAAATATAGTTTCTTTAGAAAATGGCTTGATGGAAAATGAGAAAATCATAGTAAATGGACTTGGATTTGATTCCTAATGATATATATGGATTTACAAGACTGTGTAGACATTGATTAGTATGTTAGTTCAGAATCGGAATGAATTTCGAAAAATGATGAAGTTAGTCAAAAATCAAGTTCATTGTAATGCTTTGGTGTATTAGATTATTGGGAGTGTAATGAAGATATTTGGAGTTGAATTGGATGTTTTGGCTAATTAAACAAGGCATAGTACGAGTTAGGTCGAATGCCAATTCAGTCCGATCATAATTGAACCCACGTAGAACATCGTCTTTAAGTGATTATTCGGACAATTCTCGTTCAATGTCATGCATTCATATAGAGCCTGAAATAGTTTTATAATAGTTTGGTACAAATATATTGAATTACGTGTCGTGTATTATGTATAGCTGGTGAGCCATTTGATAAGGGTAAAGATATTGTGCCCGAGGACCAAGAATATGAGTACTCCAAACTCCTGCTATTATGAGTAATCAGATATTCATCTTAATTATCTAAAATGGTTTATACTTGTTTTAAGATTTTAAAGAATAAGACACTTAATTTGCAAATTATTATGTTTTACATTTTAAACGTTAGTTAAATGAATGAGATTTTAAATTATTCTAAAACTAAATGTTGATTTTTGAAATAGAGTAAGTGGAGGCTATACATTCGTATTATATATATATATACATAATTTGAATTGATGGCTTATGAAATTGTGCTAGCATGAATGGCTGAGATTGTGGTTTGTGAATTACATAAATTGTTTTGTCTTACATTGACAGGTTGGATAGTACTACATTAGCCATGTTATACTGCCGAAATTTTATTGATTTGGTGGGTTATGTATTTAGCTTACTGCAGTGGGCAGGTTTTCGTGGACCAGCCTATGAGAGGGGCACGGTAAATCCCGTTATATTTTACCTTAGTACGAGAGGCACGGAGGGTATCTCCTAAGGTAAAGTTAGAGTTCACCTCACGCCGAAACACCACGTGAGGGTGAAACTCAGCCAACGCCAAGGAATGGCTGTGCTTTGAAATGTAAAAAAAATGAGTTTTATACTCATATGTTATTTTAACAACCTTGGCGAACTCGATTGGATGTCCCGACGCAAGGTGTCACCGAGTGTAAGTTTTTGGCACGAGTCAAGTTTTAAGAGAATCATAAGCCTTGTTGATTTTGATGAAATGAAATTGATTTATATGGGTTGAAATGAGATTTGATGTTATGAATCATATTATGATGAGATGTTTTAAATTGTCTCCATTTACTCGACTTTAGATGTTATAGATGAAATTTGCTTACTCACTGGGTTTATAAAAACTCACCCCTTCTTTTCACCCATTTCAGGCTCAAAGCAGTCTGTAGACAGCTGATTATGTCGAGGGTTTGCTTTTGGGTTTGCACCCTTAGAAATCGCAAGTCTATAGTCTTGTACATATATGTTTATTTTGAGAGCCCACATGTCATTGTAAAATATTTTGTATACCTGGCTGCGTGTGCCACTATATGTATAAATTTATTTTGCTTTTACGCTACAAAAATTATTTACGCAGAGTTCTATAAATATTATTTTATAAGAAAATAGAATATTTTATTTAATATTTTTATTTAATTTGAATAGCTATAATTTCATTTTAAATTGATGAATTAAACAACGAAACTTATTTTTAGACATGAAATGGATGCTTATTACTCGTATATCATATTTTACTAGGGTTCGAAAATTTTGGGTAAAATGACTAAAATACCCTTGTGTAGTAGAAATTATTTTTTGATTATTTTTTATTTGAAATTGGTCTATATTTCTTTAAAACATGGTATTTAATAACTGTTGCTCACAAGGGAGAAGCAAAACTGATGCGAAAGTCTTGCGAGGTTTCGGTTGGCATTCTGGATAATGAATGCCAATCGAGACATTGCGGCGGTTGTCACGGGCTCGATGGGAATTTCGGGTTGTGACATCTATTGTTTTAGTTTTATCCAAAATACTTAAAAATCAAATTCCTCAAATAATCACCTACCTCAAGCACATCAAAACCATCGCTTGGTGTTTTGAAAGCGCGAAAGAAAAAAATCTGAAAGCGTAAGAAAGAGAAATTAGGAGCATAGCAGATGAATGTTGCAAAGAGAAGTCGATAAAATTAGAGAGAGTTTGATGGTGAGAGAGAGAAATCGGAAGCACAAATGGGAAGAAAATGTGATAAATGGTTTAATTTATTTGAAATAGTTCAAGGATATTTTTCTCAAGTCATGGATAAATATGGTTAAAAACAGTTAAATTTGTTTTAATAGTTGTTTTTTAAATGGCCTTATCAAGGAAGGTTATTTTTCACAATTTTCTCTTTATTTTTCTCTATTTCCTCCTTGCTTTTTAGTGATGGGCTCTTCTTCTTTTTTTTCTTTTTCTTTTCTCCTTCCTCCTTGCTGCCATCACCATATTCAAATGGCGACCCTCTCTCCTCTACAGAGAGTTCAACTCATGGGCTTGTACATCTAATTAACTTCATTCACAAAAAGAAACAATCCATAAGAACCTATCAATCACACAGAGGTGAAATTAGATAGTAATATGCTAGTAAGCGGCTAGGGTTCTACAATTTGTAATAAGAAGAAAAGGAGGAATAAATAAAAAAGGGTCGGGGTGGACAATTTGAGAAAAATAATATATCTTTCCCTTTGAAGGGAAAGTTACTTTCCCTCTGTGAGGGAAGGAAATGAGATTCCCTTCTTTCATTGCAATGATACTGCAATGGAATCACTTTACCATTCATTTTACACAGATCAAACATTATAAAGTGATTACACCCAATTAAATTACAAGAATATCTCTCATTTGCACTATACTAAACAAACCTTAAGTAACGTTTGGTACGAGAGAAGTGAGAACACATTCTTTATAATTTACCTAATTAAATTACATTATAATGTTTGTTTTGCAATAAACTACTACAATGTAAGATTGCAATACAATATGTGATTGCAATCCAAAACTAATACAATCAGATTACATTGCACTCTGTAATGTTTTTAAGATATTTTTACCCTTTAACTTTGTTACTTTGTTAAAAACATTTTATAATGTTACAATTTTTTTATATAGATTTCGAGGATGTCTTTTTATTATTCTTAGTAGTCAATAAAATTTATATTTTCTTTTAAAAGAAAAAGAAATTAAAATAATATATAATATAGAAAATTATATTAAGAAGTGAAAACAAAATATATAAGACTAGAATAAAAAATAAAAATAAAATATGGCATTAAAAATATATTTAAGAAATGATATTATATAAAAATTAATAATAAAAAACACAAGTATATTAAACATATATTTTAATAAATAGGAGTAGTTCTGAAAATTTACATTACATTACCAGCAAAGTACTTGTAAACCAAATGTTACAATGTTATCTTTCTTGCATTTTAATCATTACTTTGCTTATATACCAAACACTGTAATGTTATATTTTCTGCAATTACATTACTTATAATCATATTACTTGTAATCACATTGCATTGTAAAGTATCAAAAGCTACTTTAGGGTAAAGTTAAAAAGGTTGCAAGGTCATTTTATTATTTTTTATTTATATTAATTATTAAATTAAGAAATTATTTTGAATAAGCCATTAATAAAAAATATTTAATTAATAAAATATTTTAAAAATTTTAGGAGGCCACAACCCCATAATTATGCTACCATCCACCCCTGTCTCCATGTGAGATTTCTCGTGAGCTACTATAACTATGTGAACAAAAAAGAAATCTTAATTACTTGTTTTTTTAATTCATTCCTTTTTAAATTTTTGTTGCCACATATACATGATCATATGACAAAAGCAATTGAAATGGATGGTGACATAAAATGTCATGTAGAAAATTGGTCATCTTTTAACAATTAAGTAGGGATGGCAATGTGTACTCTATTATAAGATACCTGCACGTACCCTGATCAGATTATATAGGGTTAAGGTACCCTATAATGGGGGCTTGGGACCAGTTCGGGTAATGATTTCACTACTCGTATTGGGTTACGCAGGTACCTGTCCCGAACATGATCTCAATACTCATTTATATATTTTTTTTATTATTTAAATGATTAAATTAAAAATAATCAACATTAAGATATATATTAAAAGCTAACAAATATATTAAAAAGTACGGTTACTCAAATTATTAATGTAATGATATTAATATATTTAAATTAAAATTTGTTAGATAATAATTATGTTTAAATAATATAAATATCATATCATATTACAAAGGAATATAACTACTATTATATATATACTTTAAATATAAATATACTTACTTTTTCATTTTGTGTTGACATTACAAAAATTATAACTTGTAATATATATACTTAAAAAGAGTCTTTGAGATTAAAATAGTTTTGAAATTTAACTATATTTTTAATTTCATGTAATTAAAGACAAACTTATATTACTAATTAAATTAATTCATGAAACTATTAGTAATTAACTTGTAATATCTTTTAATACATATACTTTATATATTGTGTTAATCTATAAGGAATATAATTACTATTACATATATGCTTTTATACTTTAAATATAAACATTTTTACTTTATATTTTGTGTTAACGTTATAAAAATTATAACTTATAAAATTATTAATTATAATATATACATTTGTGTGTATNTTACCTTGTAATGTCTTTTAATATATTTACTTTATATATATTGGGTTCATTTATAAATAATATAATTACCATTATACATATAGTAAAATACTTTTAGTGTGTGTGTGTGTGTATATATATACACTTTAAATATAAACATATTTACTTTCTATATTGTGTTAACATTGCAAAAATTATAACTAATAAAATTATTAACTATAATATATATACCTTTATTTATATAACCTTATGATATATAAACTTAATTATCCAAAAAGAAGTTGTGAGATTAAAATAGTTTTGAAACTTAGCTTCTTTTTTTTAATTTCATGTAATTAAGGACAAACTCATATAATTAACTAAATTAATTAATGAAACTATGATTATTAATTTTTTTTGAAATTTTAAACTATGATTATTAATTAACTTATAATGTCTTTTAATATCTGTACTTTATATATATTGGATTCATTTATAAGAAATATAATTATTATGATATATATACATTAAAATACTTTTAATATATATATACTTTAAATATAAATATATTTACTTTTTATTTATGTTAACATTATAAAAATTATAACTTATAAAATTATTAATTATAATATATATATATATATATATGTACACACTTTATAGTTTATAACTTGTTATGTCTATTAATACATACACTTTATATTATATATTATGTTCATTTACAAATAATATAATTACTATTATATAAGTTAATAATTACTAAACAATAAAATAATATTGATTTATATTATATATTATGTTCATTTATAATCACAATTTCTAGTTTTTGATTATTTAAATTTAAATTTTATTATTTATGTTTTTATTAATTTAATTAGTAGTTAATTATATTGTCACGACCCGGAACTCCTATCGAGCCCGTGATAACCGCCGCGACATCCCGATAGACATTCATTACTTGAAATGTCAATCGAAACCTCGCAAGACTTAACATCAGTTTTTCTCGCTTTCCCTATGAGTGTTAGTCACTAAAATCATGTTTTGAGAGATTATAAACTATTTTCAATTCAAAACAATAGAAAAATAAAATTTTCCTCACAGGGGCATTTTGGTCATTTTTTCTCAAAAATCTCGAAATCTGCTAAAAATGTAGTAAACGAGTACAAAACACATAATTCATAATCAAAAATGAGTTTTAAAGTCTAAAATCTTCATTTAAAATGAAATTTCGATTATTTGGATATAATAAGAAAATAAAAGAAATATTAAGTAAAATATTCTATTTTCTTATAAAACAATATTTATAGAGTTATACGTAAATAATTTTTGTAGCGTAAAAGTTAAATAAATTCATACATACTGTAATACAGTAAGTCAGAGTATTTAATTTAATTTACAATAACAAGTGGGCTTCCCAAATAAACAAAAGTAAAGAGGATTGTGAACCTATAGTTTGGAAAATGCAATTCCAACGGTAGTCATCGATGAAATCAGCTATTTACAACCTATTCTGAACCTGAAATTGAAGGAAAGGAGAGTGGTGAGATTTTATAATCCCAGTGAGTAAACAAACATCATTTAAAAGATCTAAAGTCGAGTAAAATGAGACTATTAAAACATTTCATCTAAATATATTTTTCATAACATAAATACTCATTTCATTTAAATAATCAAGATGGCTTATGAGTATTTTAAAAGCTTGGCTCATACCAAAATCATTCTCAGGGATACCTTGACCGAGGCATCTAACCGAGTCCACCAAGGCTGTTAAAAATTTTGTATACACGTAATCAAATTATTAGTTTGAAAAACACAGCCGTTCCTTGGCGTTAGCGAGATTCATCATCACGATGTGGTTCGACGTGACGTGATTTCTATCCATACCTCAGGAAATACCCTACGCGCCTCTCCGACCGAGGTACATATATATATATATCCGGATTATGTGCCCCTCTAATAAGCTGGTCTACAGAATCCGCCTACTGCAGCAAGCTAAACCCACCATACAATAAAATTTTTACAGCATGACAGGGCTAATATTTTACTACCCAGTCTACAAGGATAAAATAAAACAATTCGTACAATTCATAAAACACAGCCCAGCTAGTCATGCCAACATAATAACAATGTAACATAAGCTATCAATTTCCAATCATAAATTTACAACATACCGGTGGTCTCTAATTACTCTATTTTTCAAAATCATTATTCAATTTCAAAACAATTTATAAAATCTTTTTATATAAACACATTTTGTTTGTAAAACACAAAGATTTATCATTTAAACTTATTTTCATAAAATTTCACTAAAACCGACTAAAAACATACTTTAGATAATTAAAATAATGGTAAGGTTACTCACAATGTTTAGAATGGGGATTTTCGAAGTACTCAGATTACTGATCCTCGAGTGCAATTCCCTTACCTTTTTCGGAGGACTCACCACTTTAACACAGTACAAATTCGAGAAATTCACCACATTGGTACTAAATTGAAATTAAACTAATTTAGACTACTAATACATGATATGGAATGCAAAAATGTACTGGTAACTATCTAAATCCGGTTTTAGCCTTCGTATTATCACCCGATTAAATTACTAACATGTCTAATTTAATCCCAAATTACTCCATTTCTTTTCTAATACCTCAATTCACCAAACATTATTCAAATAGCACCAATTTCAGCATCAAAACCTTCCCATTTTTTCATGGAAAAATTCGGCCATTACAGTGCACTAATACCGTGATTTTTCCTACTTAATTTTCTCACCATTATTCATCATTTTCTAAGCCATTTCTCTTGAAATAATAACAATCGATCTCTCACTCATATCAAGGAATATTCGGCCAATGAAGATTCATGGAAAAAATGGATTCTTTTCTTGTTGTTTTGCTTCTAAATATGATAAACTAACTAAAAACACTAACATAACTTAAAATCAAATCAATCCAACATCTTTCTCTCTCCATACCCATTTTGACTAGCCATGAATTCATCATGAAAATATGTAATTTAACCATGAAAAATAAGGAGAAATGCTTAAGGAAAATAGATTTCAAATTTAAATTGAAAAATCTTACCTTTTTCACTTATTTTCCTTGATTTTCCACACTTTTTGTCTTCAAATTCCCCACCTAGGGTTTGTTCTCTTCCTTTTTCCCTTTGTTCTTGGTGTGGCCGAATATTTGGAGAGAAATGAGGGGTTTCTAGGTTGATTTTTATAGAAAATAATAAAATATTCTAACCTTGACACATGGTATGTTTCTATTGGTCCATTTTTAAAACTTTAAAAATTTTAAACCTTTTATCTCCACCACGTGATTAGTCAAAGGTCAAAATGAGGATAAGGGAAGACCATGTGCTGGACAAATGTCCTGGTGGTGGAAAATTACAACTTTGCCCTTAGGGTGGCAAAATTACCAATTTACCCCTATGCTCCGAAAAATGTCGGGATTACAATTTTTCACTTATCAACCTCAAATCATACTCCAATAAGTCAAATGTGATCAAAATCTTTGAAAATTTTCCTGTTTTTGTCCTCGAATGGTAAAATTACCATTTTACCCTTGGATAGTGAAATTTTCGATTTGATTCCAAATTGATCCTCGAACTCCGAATCACCATATTAAATCATTCTGAGACTTTAAAATTTTCAATTTCACCCTAAAGTCTCTATTTGATCTAATTCGAGGCTTAAATCAACTTTGTTGTACCTCTAGGTACAATACCGATTTTTGTAAATTTTTCGGGACTCTTCTAGTATGCAAACATGCTATCCATCACATGTATGTCATGACAAATATTTTATAAGGTCAGGTTTTACATATATGAAATATGTAAGAGAAATATTATTGTATATGGATACAAGTTGAGGTTCGGGTTTGGGTAATTGGATACTCATGAAGAACATTTAATAATTTTTTTTATCTAATTGGGTTTTTAAACGGGATTAGGGTAATTAGAGGATAATGCGAATGTATTAGAGTTAAAGTTAAGATAATAATTTTTAAAATTATTCTGATAGTTAATAAGATTCGGATATTTGATTTTTTATAAGATTAGAATTCGGGTGCTTCGAAATTAACGAGTACCCTACCTGTTAACAATCCTACAATCAATTGATGAAATCAATAATATTTATAAATATTAGTGATCTAAACTTTTTTTTTAAAATTCGATGATTAAAATAAAATATTTTAAAAAAATTAAATGATTTTAAATTTAATGCTAAATAAATGCCACTAGAGTACAAAAACATGACGTGCGTAGAGTAATCGAAGATAACTGATAAACGGAGGCAATGAAAATGGTGATGCAAGCAAAACCTGAAAACATGGTGTCAACAAGGAGGGAGGCTCAGACCCACGTGCCACGTTTCAACCATTTAGTGTGGTTCTCCTTCTTGTTCAATCTTGCCTAACTATATAGTTTTCCCACCTCACTTTGCCCAATTTCCTACCCCACAACTTTGGAGTTTCTTGAACATGAAACTCCAAAGTTCGGTTTTTGCTTTGGTTTGCACTGTCTAGTTAGTGAACTTAACTATCTTTACTAACCACAAAAATAAAAAGACAAACCGGATTTCATGTCAAATATATTTGTTAGAATTAATATCTACCTGGGTTTGGACCAATTTCGCAAAGTTTTAATCAATATGAGAGAGAATAAGGTTAAATTATGTAATTATCGGTTGAAGTAGTGAATTTTTTTTTATTTAATAATTTATAAAAATTGAGTATAATGTACTTTTTAAAATTGTCTATGTCAATCTAATCATTAACATTATTAAAATTTTTCATTATCTATACCAAGTGTACTTATGTGATAAATTCATGCTGATATGGCATATTCTATATCATGTACAAAAAAATAATTGTACCAAATGGTGCTCCGTGTTAACAAACAAAATAAAGCTATTATTACCGGACAAAGTTATCTCTCTTTTAATGCAACAAAAATATTTAGTTGAATAGAACAAAAACCATCGTTTTAAGCTTATTTTGTGGTAGAGTTAAAATAAAAGCATTATCCGATGAAACAATAATGGACAAAACAAACAACACCGGGCTTATTCAAGTACCTAGTTGAGCAAGGGTCCCCAAACTTAAATGCTGAAATTTTTGTCTGTTCCTCCCACTAATTGACAAAGATTGAATATGAGTACCCCAAATAAAAGTTATCCACTTAATTAGTAAAACGATTAAGAAACTAGAAATCTTGGTTTCCCATTAGATGGTGAAAATCATTACGTGCAAGGCTTAAACTGTAGGAATTAAGGGATCTAATCATGTGGGTTAATTGAGAATCTATTATATCCTCCACAGATAATTTATGCAGTATTCTAAGAATATTATTTGAATTGTTTGACTTGAGATTGTTACTGGGTCAAGGCATGGACAAAGAGATTGTTCTCATTAGGTTAGCTGTTGCTGTAATGTTCTTTCCATCAACTAGCTTATGTAACAACGAAATAATCTTCTTTTGTCTTTTTATTCATTTTTCATCCGTCCTTTTGATTCGAACTCAAAATTTATTTATTTTTTTATAAAATATTAATTAGCACATCGATTAGAAGTGGCTGTAGCAAAGTTCTTCAAATGCTATATTCTCACATTTATTTTGTCAGAGTGATATATAGTGTGCAAACGAAGGGGGAAATGAAGAAGACTAAAGAAAGTGGTGATAAGAGATCACCTGCAAGAGGGAAAAAAAAATGGATTCCACAAAACCTTTAGCTGTATGTACGTTTCTTTTGTTTGTTTCTTCTCATAATAGACATCACTCACTATGGTCTGCCTTGCAAGTATCGTAGAATGTCTATGTTGAACTATTGAATTACTTCCTAGGAAAAAGTACTGACAATAACATTTCAGGGGGTATTGGTTACAACAAAGTCGGTCCCATGCAATATGATATGACAAATTCTGAGTGCTTGCACTGAAGACTTTTTTAAGAGAATTTACTGTTAACATGATACTCATGTTTTACTCATTTTGGTGCAGCTGTTAGCTTTTCACTTTTCAAACTTCAAAACCCTCTTCTTCTATTAAACAATGAGCAATCAAGTGCATTCTCACGCAGCAATTAGAGCCTGGACCCTGGAGCAGTATTGCAGAATAATGGATATGCAACTGTTGCTGGTACTCTCTCAGTAGAATCTCTACATTTAAAACTTTTCTGGCATTGGTTCTTTGATGAGTACAGGTTAACACATTCAGAACACAGTTGGTCATCTTCTCTTATCCTTTTTTGCTTTGTAAAAAAAGTAAAACTTTTGACATTTTAGATACATTGGATACCTAACTAGATAGGGTACAAAGCAGTGATTAGGATTGCCATAGGGCACCCTACTGACTAGTCCCACTTCACCCATCGGAAGTCTAATCAATATGCTGTACCAACCTCTGAATTGGAAGGTTTTCCAACTATATCAGACCAAGATATCTTCTTCTCAGACAGAAAGTATCGCTTTAAATGTCCACAACAACTTCAAATTTTTGCAGGAAGCCAACCCTGGTTAATCCCCCTTCTCAAACCACACACACAGCAAAAGGCCATTGTTCAAACTTTTTAGCACGTGTCTTGCAAGGTCATGAGGTTAGAGGTTGCATACATGAAGGAATATTATGAGGACTTATTGGCTCTTTTAAATCGGGACACTTTTCTTGCGGTGGGAGGTGAACTAGGGAAAGATGTTAATGAGACACAATGAAAGCTGTTAACTGATTTGATTGACCTGAATAGCTAAGTACAATCATGCCAAATTTTCAAATAATACCAAGTCAGCAAAATATTTGTTCTAAGGAACGGTTCAAGGGCTGTAAAATTCTTTGGATGACACGCTATATTCTATAGCATTTTATCATTTATTCTTAATCATTGATGAACTCTTGGTTGGTGGCCTAACATGCGACATAATTCAGAGAGAGTTGCTAACTAATCTACCAAAAAGAGCAAGCCTTAACACGTAATAATTGGGTTATCAGATTCTTAAACTCCAAATCTTCTTAGTTTCAAGACATTAAAATTTCAAATCATAAAAGCCAAGGCACTGTTAAAATTTTTTCAACACATTCGAAATAAATAAATCAAGCTTATGCACTATATTTTACATGGCTAGAATTACAATATTTTTGTCATAAAAGAAATTTGACGGTAAAGAAGCCATGACATAATAGTGAATTGGCGATCAAAAGTATAACTACTTACAGGACATGCATTTTCTTTGCTTTCCTACTATGGTGAAGCAAACAACCTATACACACATAAATTTCGTGACAATATTCTTGAAACTCTTAGTTCTTTTTTAACTCTTGTTTAGATTTTTCAATCTTTCAAATCTTATAACTCCAAAGGCAACCAAGGTCTGCTGGTCCTGCAGAACATGAAGGATCTTGAATCATTTCAGGGTTCGATACGACTGAATCCTGGGAGAACTCAGCTTTCGAATTCTGCCTCGAGTTCACTCTAGGACTTTCAAGTAACATTTTCAATATGGACTGGTCTTGCATCCAAAAAGAATCTGAGTATTGCAAGTTCCCAATGTTTGGAATAATTTGGTTGGTGTATGCAGAGCTTGGCAGGAAGGTTTTTGACAAAAGAATTGAAGTAGGGGATATATCAGAGGAAGATGAAGAAGCTAAAAGAGAAGTGTTGAAGCTATCAATAATTTCCTCCGGTGTTTTCTGGTCCTCCATGGGATCGGAGAAGCAGGTCACGTGAGATGTCTCGCCAGCACCAGTTCTTGTTTCGCTGTTGTGTGGTGAAGAATCCATTAATGGAGGCAATACTGAAGGAGGCAAATCGTTCCCGTAGGAACTCAACCTTGAAAATCCTGAAATATGTGTTTTTTTGCCACCAGGACTCTTTTGGAATACTCTACAGATAACCCACTCGTTCTGCAAAGCAATAAGGAAAGAAGAGTCAGGAACATTACCAAGATAAAGAGTGAAACCCGAGCAAACAGAGAAAAACAGAGCAGTGATTTTTACCTTGGCTGTTTTGGGGAGATTGTATATTGAATATTTTCCTTCTAAACGATATTCGTGCATGACCCAATTGGTTTTCTCTCCTTTTGGTGCTCTCCCTCTATAGAAAACCAAAGTTTTCTTCATTCCAACAAGTGTTTTAGCCTTGAAAATCTCTTTATCTTTGCCTGTTGCTTTCCAATAACCGGCTTCGGTAGCCCTGTTTGTTCTCAAACCAGTAGGGTACTTTCTGTCTCTAACACAGAAAAAATACCATTCTTTTTCACCCATTTTGGCTTTCCCTTGTTTTGAACAAACACAAAGCATAAATTTAGAATATATTCTGTGATCAAATCAATAATCACCTTATTAAACAGAGAAAAACAGAGAGAATATGACTTGGGAGACTGGAGACTTACAAGGCAAATCCCAAGGCTCACACTTGTTCAAATCAACCTCACCAATAGCTATAGCACAGAAACAGCTATTCAGGACCTTTTGGGAAAGATAGTGAGTTATCAACTCTTCATCAGTAGGGTGGAATCGAAATCCTGGAGGCAATTCCATTTGCTCATCTTCCTTTCTAAAGCTAGAAATGTTTTCCATTCTAAGAAAAAAAGAGAAAAAGAAACTCCCTAGAGGCCAATTCAACACCCAAACCACAAAAATCTTTGAAAACCTTGAATATTAGAACTAATAGTCATAGACCTAAAAGCTTCACGAACTTTCAAGTTTGTACTTC
This sequence comes from Theobroma cacao, assembly GCF_000208745.1. Classification (NCBI taxonomy): domain Eukaryota; kingdom Viridiplantae; phylum Streptophyta; class Magnoliopsida; order Malvales; family Malvaceae; genus Theobroma; species Theobroma cacao. Next base: position 15,884,699 of record NC_030853.1, on the reverse strand, counting down.
TAAAAGGTCACCAATCCTTGCAACAAGAAGAAAACGAAGAAAACCCACACTAAAAAGCAATTCAAAGCCCTAAGAAAGAAGAGAGTGAAAGCAAGAAAGTGCCTAAAGGAAGAGAAAAAGAGAGGAAGACACGAAGAGAAAAGCTTGGACTGGAGAAATGAAAAGGTGGTGGTGTTAAGAAGAAAAGAAAGTGCTGTGAGGAACAGAAGCCCCTAAATACAGGTTTTTGAGGGAGAGAGAAGCGTGGGTTATAAGGCACCAGGTGGATAGTTTCAAGCTTTCGGCACTCCCTTAACTTTTCTGTAATAGTTTTTCTTCTTCATTTTGACCAGGAACATAGAAACATATATCACTTATATTTAGTGCATGTGAATCTGACATTTTTTTTTTGTTTGAGGAGCATAATGAATTAATCCTAGTTGAAAGTTTTGTAGTAAATATAATCATTTGGTAAAACAGAAAACAATTTGTGTTGGATTCAAAGTCTCTATTAGTTGTTATCTGTTTAACCAAAGTCATCTACTGTTCAATAGAAAACCAATCCACAGAAAAACCAAAGTTGTTTCCCTTTACCTCTGCCTTCGATGATAGTCTAAAACAGGAATATTATTACCATGACTGTGAATTAATTGTTTACACGTGTGAAAGATCACCAAAGCCCCATCCCAACTATCTAAAAATGAACAAAAGTCGCCCTATCTACTAATCGAGATTACCATTTTGTCCCTAGTTCCAAATTTTAGTACTTACTTTTTCTCTTTTCTTTTATTTGAAAATGGATTCAAATCCAGCTCTGAGTGCTACTTTATACACGTTGATCTGTTGTCCAATCGTATTATAGTAGAAGATTACAAAACTTGCACCATATCTTGAGTTTTCTTGACACTTGGCAGGAACGGATTCAAAAAAATTTTTAAAATAATGTCATATTTAAATTCACTTTGATTTGAAATCTTTGACCTCACTCGTTATAAAATTGTAGAAAAAAAATTAATGAATTATTAGCATCATTAACTGTTTAAAACTCTAACATAAATAGTATAATATTTTTTGATAAAGAATTTTTGTTGTCAAATAAAAACAAAATAATTCTGATTAGTAATTTGGATTTGTTTTTGATAAACAAAAGGACGAAAAAAACAACAACCTCAAATGCATTTAAGCTGTGTTGATACTGCACCTAAGACAAAAGGCATGCGCATTAGAAGCAATGTGCCCGGTTTTTCTTAACAGTCAAATAATTAGGTTGCGGTATTTTTTGTGGCACTTGTCACGAATGAACCAAACAAATTGAATTTTTGTTCTTGTGACCAAAGCGTTGGAAAATTTTGGATATCTCTAATCGTTTTTATTTTTATGGCAATAGTACTATTCCAAACGTAGAATTGAGAGATTCGTCTAAGAGATAAACTCTTTTAATCACAGTTCACTTGAAAAGAGCTTGAAATTCCGACATGACCCAATACCATTTGGGAAATCAATTCTAAAAGGAACTAAACAAATTGTCTTCTTCTCTTGGAAAACAAGTTTGGGTTTTTTTATTTTTATGTGCAGTGGATGACTTTACTCAAGTATAAAACCATCATATTACGGTCATTTTTCAAGCGATTATAACTTCATCAATAGTACATTATAATGACCAATTACATTTGAATTAAACCAACTAATTATAGCCATATTAATTGCACGTAACTGCACATTGTTGTGATGTGTTGTTCTCAGAATCAGTTTCACAGACTGTACTTTACACTAAAATCTTTCCCATCTTTAAGTACCTAAAGCTTACGACCTGGTGAATTTTGTCTGCACTAAAAGACTAAAATACCCTTGCGTTATTTATGCCAACATCAAATTGACGAGTACATTCTAGGAAATAGGAATTGGAAAGTAACAGTAGCCAACTATGACTAACATTCGTTTTCCCACTCAAAGTAGAACTCATTTCCTTTTCAAGAAACAAAATTAAATCCTTTCAAAGTGCGCGTGGCATAGTTAAGCTAATTTTAGGAATTTCATCCATCAGGGGAACTTGCTAGATCCGACGGCTGAGATTTTATCAGGCAGTCAATGTTTGATATCTGCCACGTAAGATGTGAATAAAGGACCGTGGACTATGCCGCCATTGCCGACGGTTTTTTAACCAAACCTACACGTGGAGAGCCGTGATTGGCCAAGTGAAAAGTAAATACCAAACCCAAATTCTAAGTGGGGTTTGACCATTTAACGCCAGTGCTGAGTTGGCATCTGGGCCCCTGCTTCCTCTGTTCCGACATGAGGTTAGGACAGGAGGCAAACACGTGGCAGAACATGTGTGGTGGAGAAGTGTTAAGATAAACTATAATGTAAAGAAATTAGGGTTAGGCTAGCCTATATAATCTAAGTTTGTAGCTATCAACATTTGCAAGCTTGCTCTTGACTTTAACAATGTGGGCAATGAGTTCGCCAAATATGGTTTGTTTTTCCTTGACAACTTGTATAAAGGATAAGCATTTTAATTATGTGATTAGCAGCATTGCACTTGTTTGAATAATCTTTAACTTCAAATTTTGAAACGGTTTTAAATTGATAATTTTTCAAACACGTTTTGCATTAAAAAACTATTATCCAATTGTACGAGTTATATTAATAATTTTCAAAGTGATTCACATTTATTTTCAAACACTTTCTTAGAAGCGTTCATACGTGCTATAATTGTTTATTTTGAATCAACTTGTCGTTAAAACAGATAAGTAAGGCTTGCTTGCTTGATTGATTAATAAAGTTTATAAGATTATACTTGGTAATTTAAAATTAGTGCAATAAATCAATACTTAGAATTGGTCTTGGATTTAAAAGCATGGTCAAAACATAGTTCAAATTACCTTTTATTTATTAGATGGTTAATCTTCGTTTACAAGTATATAATTAAGGAGATTTTAGATTGATTAAAATTCAATTTCAAACAAATTATTGATAACAATCATGCATGTTACATATAATTGTCCATTACAAAACTGTCAATTACGGGCCAATAATTAGGATGGTCATATGATTAAACAATAATGTGGAGATTAGGATTGACAATTTGGACTTAATTGTAAACAAACCAACCGTTTGTTTGTCTCGGATTCAGGGGATGTTGAAAACTTAGTTAAAAAAAGTCCCAAATGATTAGATGGTTAATCACTGTTTACAAGCATATTAGGCGTGCTTTAGAGGGATTCTTTTGAGATGTTTAACTAAAGGTGGAAATACTTTATTGCTCATTCTAATTTATAACTTTATTCCAGTAGTGTTTGACAGAAATGAAGCAAATTGATACAGTGATTAGCATATGATATTGTCTAACAACAATAATTAATATATTAAATATCTTAGTCTCAATAATTAGATAATTAGAAAAATGGCAACATCATATGGCTTGAGAACAGTAATAAAAGCAGAGAATTAATTCCTAAAAAAAAGCAGAGAATTGAGAGCAATGACCTTACTTTCTGACTACTAAACAATATGCCAATAGGAACATCATTTGTCATAGTCAATGCAAAAACCAATAGGAGGCTCAATATCTTCCAAGGATAATATAAATAATGGAGTTTTAATATTGCTAAATTTATCTCAAGTTTATTAAAATATAATAAATATTATTCTTTAGGATGCCTGATAGCAACGTATATACGGTCTAAGGATTGAAAAAAAAAAACAAAAGAAACAAAAACCCAGAAGGTGGAAGTTGCAACCAACTGCAGTGTGATATGAGAGGCCTAGAGAGAGGCAGAAAGATGGTAGATCCTGGTTGGTTTATTTTATAACAACCCAATTCCTAAATTTTTTTTCTTAAAATAATGATTTGATCATTTGTCTAATTGCAATGTGAATGGCATGGATAGGATTGAAGTTTCTAGATTGTTTGATCAAACCTTCTTCGGTAGATGAAAGGAAGGTTTAGAATAGGATTGGATACTTTAGCATAATGTTTGAAAATATCTCTTAATTATTTTAAAAGTTTTAAATTATAATTTTATTTTTATTGTATTTAATAAATTTTTATATTTTTATTTTAAATTAAATAAACTTTTATTATTAATAATTTATTAATTAATTATTAATTAAAATATTATTTATATCATTTTATGTTATATAATACTGAAATGATATATTGACATAATATAATAGATAACGACGTAAGAAATCATCGTACATTAATACTATTTGAGTATAAAATGATAAATAATATTTTAATTAATATAAATTAGTTAAATATTAACCTATTTTGAGTGAAAATTAAAATATAAAAACTTAATTGAATATAATAAAAAAATTTAAATTTTTTTAATTTAACATTATATTATTTTTATTTCTCAATTTTCTTTAAAATAATTTTATATGTAAATAAAAAGATAATATTGTTTTTAATGATAAAATTCGTTAACAGTTTAAATCGTTGGAAAGGAGCAAGGTAAACTTTTTAAATGAATAGTACAAAATTTAAACCTTTGTTCCTCATTGGGCTTTTGCTAAGCATCAAGCATTAGCTGATAAAACAAATTTTATGGTGTTTTCTTTTGATTTTACTTTCCCTAGTAAAGAGAGAAGTTTAGTAGTAAGTAGTAACCTATGGGGAAGAAGGGAGGATATACCTTTGTCCAATTCCTATTTTTAGTAAGTGTAAAAATCCTTTCTTAATTTGGTAATGTATAAATCTATAAACATTATATGTGAAAAGACAACAATTTAGAGGAAAGGTTGCAAGCCCAAGGCCAATGGGGATATTATGTTTCCTTCTTTGGCCTCCTCGTCTTTGATTGAAACGCTTTGTGTTATAGTTTACTTCAATTTGTATTGTCTTCTTTGTCGTTTTGATCTATTGGCTTTCACGAGTTTATCTTACAAAAAATTTCTCACATGTTGAATATAATCTGAATACTTAAATTCCTAGTCGTACTCTATTATACAACCGATGTAAAATTCACGACTCCTCTTTAAGAGCGTGACATTCTCTAATATTTTAAAACCGATTCTGATACCAAATGTCACGATTCACACTAACCAATTCTATACTAAGAAATTGTCTCTATACTAAGAAAAGAGTTTGAGGGGAGATGGGGAGAACAACTTGAAAAGAACTTCATCACTCGTACTCCTTTCTGTTTCACCAATAATCATTACAAGAACATTTTCCATCAACAAAG
>NC_030853.1:15866054-15877610 GCF_000208745.1 Theobroma cacao | reverse complement strand
TATATATATATATATATATATATATATATATATATATATAATTACTATTTCCTTGTCATTAAATATTAAGTAGTACACATAAATTGATAGTCCTATCCTTTAATTAAAAATGCAATAAACATGGAAATTTTTAGGCTTATAGTTTCCAAAAAAAAATTATAAAATTGGGTTTATATTTGATATACTGTTAATATATAGTATCTACACACTAACATTTTTCTTTTTAAATTGCTATCTATCTACCGGTGGATAGGCGTATCTACACACTAACATTTAATCACAAAAGTGTCATATCATAAATGTGTTAAAATAAAAGTTAAAAAATCTTTTAGTATAAATATTTTTAATTATAAGAATTTATTTTTGACAATTTTCAACTTTTAAATTTATTTATTTATTAAAAAAGTAACAACATTTGGTTCATCTTTTATACTATAGGCATTATACAATTTGAATGTATCAAATATAAACCTCATATGCATTAGTGTAAGACTTTTGTATATTTTTAAAACAAAAAAAATATTAAAAGTATGCAATTAGTCATGTACTTTATCAAAATAGTGAATTTAATCCCTATACAATAATTTGTAAAAATTAAATCTTTATACTTTTCAAAATTAACAATGTCAGTCTAATATGTTAAAAATTTTCTATTATTTATATTGATATAGCGTTTTGTTGTGTTAACGTGGTATTTTCTTGTTGATATAACATTGAATTTGATAATATGGCAATGATGAAGTTACATTTCATGAATGATGTAGTAATAGTATTGATATGGCATGACCAAACATTAACATGTATCTTATAAGTGTAGACGTGAAATCATCCAATAAGAGCTAATGGTTTTAAATAAGATTGAAAACAAAATAAATCAAAAGTACAAATAGGTTTATAGGATTTACGAAAAGAATGTTATGAGACAGAGAATAATTGAATTTCTATAGTTCATAATTTAAAGTTGTAAAATTAATAAAAAATATCACATCATCTTTAATAAATAATCATATTTAATGTCACATCAGTAAAAAAAATCATATCATAATAAATAACAAAAAAAATTAATATTGTTAATAATTGGATTGACATTGTTAATTTCAAAAATTATAGAAACTCAACGTTTACAAATTATTATACATGAATTAAATCTATTACTTTGTCAAAGTATATGGACTAATTATATAATTACTGCTAGGTTATAATATTTATACTCTATCTTTGAACCACATAGTATTATCTCATATATGTGTAGATAAAAGTTTAAAAATATTTCAAAATAAATATTTTTAAAATTATGAATATTTATTTTTAGGATTCTCAATTTTTAAATTTATTTATTAACAAGTGACAATATTTGATTTCAATGATAATGTATAGAATCTAAACTTACAATAAATTAAATATAAACTTATTTTAAAATATGAATATAAAATGTTAGTTTAGTTTATTTCATTGAATTTTAAAACAAGGAAGACGTGGGAAAGTGCTCTACACTTCTTATGTCGTTCATAACTTCAAAAACATGTAAATGATAAGAAAACGACCAAGCGACGGGAGCCTCAACCGCAACCAACGGTCATCAGCGACCTTTTGGTCACAATGCACAAACCTCCGTTCCTTGAAACAAATCCATGCTTCCCTCATCACCAAAGGCTTCAATTCCAACCCATCCGCCTTAAGAGAACTCATTTTCCAAGCCGCCGTTGGGATGTCAGGTGGTTTGAGTTATGCTCATGAATTGTTCGATAGAATTTCCCACCCAGATAACTTCATGTGGAACACAATTATAAGAGGCTCAGCTCAGAGCCAAAACCCTTTAAACGCCGTTTTAAGATATACCCAGATGGCGAAATGCGGCGTTGAGCCAGATAACTTTACCTTTCCTTTTGTTCTTAAAGCTTGTACTAAGCTGTGTTGGAGAAAAATGGGGTTTGGGATTCAAGGGAAGGCTTTGAAAATGGGGTTTATAGGGAATAGTTTTTTGAGGAATACCCTTATATATTTTCATGCTAATTGTGGAGACCTGAGTGTTGCAAGTGAGCTTTTTGACGCTTCAGCCAAAAGGGATGTTGTTCCTTGGTCAGCTTTGACTTCAGGCTATGCGAAAAGGGGGGAACTTGATGTGGCAAGGAGGTATTTTGATGAGATGCCGGTGAAGGATTTAGTTTCTTGGAATGTTATGATCACGGGATATGTGAAAAGAGGGGAGATGGATAGTGCAAGGAAGCTTTTTAATGAAGTTCCAAAAAAGGATGTTGTGACTTGGAATGCTATGATTGCAGGGTATGTTATTTGTGGGGAATGTGAGAAGGCGTTGAAGATGTTTGAGGAGATGAAGAACGCAGGGGAGAGGCCAGATGAGGTTACCATGTTGAGTTTGTTGAATGCATGTGCAGATTTGGGAGATTTACAAGTTGGGACAAGGATACATTGGTCTCTTTCAGAGATGGGCTCGAGAAACTTTAATGTTTTGCTTGGGAATGCACTTGTAGATATGTATGCAAAGTGCGGCAGCATTGAGAGGGCGCTAGAAGTTTTTCGAGAGATGAGAGAAAAAGATGTGTCAACATGGAATTCAGTAATAGGAGGATTGGCTTTTCATGGCCATGCGGAGGAATCAATTAAGCTGTTTACTGAGATGCAAAGGTCAAAAGTCAGGCCAAATGAGATCACTTTTGTTGGGGTCTTCGTTGCTTGCAGTCATGCTGGGAAAGTAAATGAGGGTCATCAATATTTCAAGCTTATGAGAGATGGCTATAATATCGAGCCAAATATTAGGCATTATGGGTGTATGGTGGATATGCTAGGGCGTGCTGGGCAATTGGATGAAGCATTCAAACTCATAGACTCGATGGAGATTGAACCTAATGCCATTATTTGGAGGACTCTGCTTGGGGCTTGTAGAATTCATGGAAATGTTGAGTTGGGAAGGCGTGCAAATGAGAGACTACTCAAGATGAGAAGGGAACAGAGTGGAGACTATGTATTACTTTCCAATATATATGCTTCAAAAGGTGAGTGGGATGGAGTGGAGAAGGTAAGGAAGATGATGGATGACTCTGGGGTAACTAAAGAGCCTGGTTGTAGCCTTTTGGAAGCTGAAGAAAAAGCTCTCATGCATTTTTTGTTTGATTCGAAATCCAAGATAAATTTAAGACCAAAGAATCTCGTGCCATGATTAAGTACTGAGAAACTGCTTAACGTCTTCAAGTTTTACTTGGGCATAATAGTTCCCATTGATGATCACCCCCAAAGGAAACAACATGGTTTGTAATTGTTTAGACCAAATGTCATAAAAACTGAACAAGCAAGATGGGTTATTATAGATTACACGTGCATGGCTGATGATATGATCTTGTTTTATGTCCTCCAATTGCTTTTTTTTTTAATTATTATTATTTGTTCAAATTTATTCAGTGGTTTGCCTATGAGAGCCTCTTACTTTATCTCATGTCATCCATGATAGAGCTAGAGCATTTTTTAAAGGGATTAAACAGAAAGAGACATTGATACAGGAGTATATTGTTAAATTATTATTATTTAAGAATTATAGATATTATAAAATTTTTTTATTTATTTAATTTACTTGTACTAAGACTTTAAGCTAGTCATGTTCTATTTAGGAATAGAACACTTATTTTGTTTAAATCTCTTGTTAACTATTCTAATTGTATTAGATAACTTGCAATATAGTTTTATTTGGATGTAGGCCTATAATACTATAAATAGGACACTTAGGCTTAGTCATGAGACATTGAAGTTGAGAATTAATAAAGAATATTTTTTTAAGTAGTAGTGTTTATTTTCTCTAAATTTTTTTCAAAAGAGTAAGAGGTTTTTAGTTTCTTTGGTCTAGCCAATCAAAGTGGGATTTTGGTTATTTTTCACTTTAGTGAGATTTTTAACTTTACCAAGATTGGTGATTCACCTTAGTGGGGTTTCTAACATCGTCACGATTGATGTCTTTCACAATGCCCTAACGTCAGTTTGGTATCAAAGCGGGAAGATCATTGTTCGTTGCGTAGTTCAGGTTCGCTATTGGGTTTTGACTCTCCTTGTTCGAGTAATTCTATTTCTTTTATTGTTTTATAGTTATATCATCATCTTTTTCTACATCACCACATCATCATCACCATACAATAAAATGCTGCCAAGATGTCAAAATCATCAAAGAGATGATCACTAAATTGAGATTCAAGAACTATGTCGCTAATTCAAGAATTATAAGAGCAATTTACAAGACGTGATGCTGCTCAAATCAACAATAGTAGCTCTAGTGATGAAGAGGATGATACCAACCCATTCTATCAAAATTCGTCCATTGATGAAGAAGTACCTATGCGGCGACTGAGAACTGTTACTACCAGAGACTTGGGAATCAAAGTCAACATTCTTGAGTTTGAAGGAAGACTTCACCCTGATGACCTCCTTGATTGGCTCTATACAGTGGCAAGAGTTTTCAAGATCAAAGATATTCTCGATAAAAAATGTGTGAAGCTTGTTGCAATTAAATTGAAGAAGCACACCATTATTTGGTGGGAAAAATCTCAAATAATAACCAGAAAGAGAAGGTCGCAACAAGATTAGAATATGGGATAAGATGCGTTGAGAACTCAAATGTAAGTTCCTTCTTGAGCATTATCAACAAGAAATTTTTATCAAATTTCATAACTTGAGGCAAAAAACAATGATACAGTGAAGTTCGAATAACTTCACATGAAGTGCGATGTCCATGAACCTGAAGAGTAAACTGTAGCTCATTATCTTGGAGGTTTCAATATTGAAATTGTAGATGTTATTCAACTACAACCATATTGGAACTTAAATGATGTCATCATATTAGCATTAAAGGTTGAGAAACAACAATTATGGAAAGGTTTAGTGAGTTCATCGAGACAAAAAGATTCCACTTCAAATAGTGAGAGACAAAGTTCAACAACTATTCCACCTCCAAAGGTAAACTCTTCTAAAACTTCAAACAATAATAATAAAAAGACTACTTCTACTCGTGCTTCTAATGTCAACAAGAAGTGCTTCAAATGCCAAGGATTTGGGCATATTGCTTTTGATTATCCAAATCGAAGAATTATCTCGTTAGTAGAAGAAGAAATTATGGAAGAACCTAGCACGAAAGAACCTAGCATGAAAGAGCCTAGCATGAAATAAGTAAAGAATGAACTAGAAAATTTCAACAACGATGAGATAGAAGAAGTTTCTACCGATCATGGAAAAGCTCATATTGTTTGTCGTAACCTTAACATTGTATGATGACTGAAGGTGAAAGTTGGCTTCGTCACAACATATGCTGTACAAGGTACACATCCTGAGGAAAGGTTTGCATTGTCATTATTGATAGTGGAAGTTGTGAGAATGTTGTTGCAACTGCATGGTGAAAAAGTTGAAACTTCCAACTAAAGTACATCCTCATCCTTATAAACTACAATGGTTGAGGAAAGGAAATGAAGTTAAGGTAACGAAGCATTACTTAAAGATGAAGTTTGGTGCGATGTTATCCTAATGGATGCATGCCACCTGTTGTTGGGACGGCCATGGCAATATGATTGTCGAGCTCATCATGATGTATACAAGAAGACTTATTCCTTCATTAGAGATGGAGTAAAACTTATGTTGACTTCACTAAAGCTAGAAGATCGACCAAAGAGACAAGAGGAAGATAAAACACTCATCATTATGTCTGGCTTAAACAAAGCTTATCGTGAGTCAAGTCTCTTATATCTCTCATTAGTTTTTAAGAAGAATGAAGTATCTTCACCCTTATCCAAGGACGGTCAAACAAAATGGGTCAACAAAAGTTTGGGAAACTTATTGAGAAGCTTTGTGGGTAAACGCATTTGTCAATGGGATCTTGTGTTAGCAAAAGCAGAATTGTCTTATAATAATTTTGTGAGCCTAACCATTGGAAGATGTCCATTCGAAGTAGTGTATGGAAAATGCTCTATTAGTCCTTTGGACTTTCTTGTATTACCAACTACTTGTGAATTTAACGTTGATGCTAAAGAATGTGCAAAACAAATCAAGAAACTTCATGAAGAAGTTCAAGAAAAGACTATTTGTCAGATTGACAGATACTAAAAGCAAGCCAACAATCACAAAAAACCAACTAGTTTTAAAAAAGAAGACTTAGTGTGGATTCATTTAAGGAAAGAATGTTTTCCTAAGTCTTGTACAAAATTATCTCATCGAGCTGATGGACCATTCCGAGTCTTGGAACATATTAATAAGAATGCTCATAAGATCAAAATTCTTGGAGATTATGAAGTTTCTGCAACTTTCAATGTAGCTGATCTCTCTCCTTACTATGAAGAACATGAAAAAGACACGAATTTTGAAAATAAATTTTTCTTCAGCCTAGAGAGAATGATACAGTAGTATATTATTATATTATTATTATTATTTAGGAATTATAGGTACAATAGAATTCTTCCTTTTATTTAGTTTACTTGTACTAGTACTTTAGGCTAGTCATGTTTTATTTAGGAATAAAACACTTATTTAATTTAAATCTCTTGTTAATTACTCTAGTTGTATTAGGCAACTCGAAGTAAAGTTTTATTAGGATGTGAGCCTATAATACTATAAATAGGACTCTTAGGCTTAGTTATGAGACATTGAAGTTGAGAACAAATAAAGAATATTTTATTAAGCAGGAGTGTTTATTTTCTCTAGGCTATTTTCAAAGGAGTAAGAGGTTTTTAGTATCTTTGGCCTAGCCAATCAAAGTGAGATTTTGGCTATTTTTTCACTTTAGTGGGGTTTTCAACATTGCCAAGATTGGTGATTCACCTTAGTAGGGTTTTTATCCTCGCCACGATTCGTGTCTTTTACAATGCCCAAGTGTCTTCACAACGCCTCAATGCTAGATACTAAACAGTTAAAGATAACTTTATATATAATTCAATTATCAATCATCTAAAAGATTAAATAAAATTCAAAAGACATTGGACATGCAAAAAAATGCACATTAACAATAATGATGGTGTCATTTATATATATGATTGAATGGAACTATAAAAAGAGTCTTCTCACCCTTTGCGTGCAAGAGTGGAAGAGAAAACAATTTTTCAAATTCAAATGAATTTCCTCTTTACTTTGTTTGTTCTAGCACTCCTCTTATTTTTTATTTGCCTCTTAAATTGCTAATTAACATATTGAGTTATTGAGTTGAACTATTGAGATATAATATGTTATAATAGGCTATTAGGTTGGATTGTTAAGATATAATATGTTATGATAAGCTTAGATTTATATTAAAACTTAATGGGTTTAGATTAGTAGTCTCACTTTTATTTTTTATTTTTAATTTGATAGGCTTAACATATTAGTTTAGAATTTATTTACTAGGCTTAACTAGTAATATGCCAACCATAATGACTCTAATTTTATCAAACAGTTTGAAGAATAAAACAAATTATTAAGTAGAAAAAATATTTTGAGAGCCATTAAAAATATATAATAAATAAAATTGTATTGAAAGAAATACAGCTATTTCATTCTATCAAATTGTATATATATTTTTGTTATTTAAAGTTTGCAACATACATGCTAGAATGCATTGATTATTCTAAATAAAAAATGATATATTGATGAAATTCTAAGCAACAATACAACATTACAACTTATATTTGATAATTACATAATAATTTATTTATTTTTAAAGATTAAAATTATAGAAAATAAAATCCACATAATAGAAAAAAGAAGAACATGATAAATAGAAAATAGAATCCATATATGACATAATAAAAAAAAAGAAAAAGAATAGGATTGATGGCTGATGGTTTGTAGAAATCTGTGAAAGAAAATCTGTACAGATTTAAAACATATAAGTAAATAGAATAAAAATAAATAACTAATAATAATATAGATTGAAAGAAAAATAAAAAAATTTAAAAATTGAGTTAAGCATATGAAATTATTTTGTTATTCTTTATTTGTATTAATTATTAAATAAAAAATTATTTTAGAGAGGCCATTAAGAAAATTTATAAAAAAATTAAAAAAGTTTATATAGCATGTAAAAAAATTTTAAAATTTTGGTGCCCCTATCCCATAAGGAGGCTCCGCCCCTGCATATGACTAGTTAGAAAGTATTTGTACAGTTCGCTGGAAGAAATATTAGTTGGTTGCTACACTCCACTCTGGAGATGTGCTTTGACCTTTTAGTAATTTTACTGAGTTTACTTGGGGAAATATTACCAGCGCCCTTGATATTACTTGCATTGTAAGAAGGATGTGCAAGCAGTAAATCTGACAATGAACAAGCAACAACTAATATTATGAGTGCAATATTCTCACCCTCAAATTCAGAAAATTCCTTATGTTCTGCAAAAGCGCGAAACAATTGAGCAATCAGAGTGGTTCAAATGATTTTTAATGATTAAAAGTAATTTACTGAAAATTAATTGATCCGAAGATTACAGACAAGACGATGCACAGATCATTTTAGTTCGCAGTTACACTCTTGCAAACACAAGATAACAGAAAAGAAACATACATGTGCACATCATATATATATCCAGGATAAGTGCATTGTCAAAATGAACAATGGTCTAAGGACGTCGAGCAAGGGCCACACCCAATAACATAATCAGCAGTGCGAGGAGGATGATTCCTGCAAAGGATCCAATCAAAGAGCCAGAAGTACGCTGGCAGAAGGAGTTGAATTGCTGACAGATGGCAAGCCAATTTACCCTGGCATTGCCCTTATGTGCTAAGTACACAATAGCTGCTGCTGCAGAAGCTCCTGCCGTTAAAAGAGCCAGCATCACCTACATGGCCGTAAAATTCTTTCCATTAGAATATGGTAATCAACTTGACTAGTTCAAAAGTTTAATTCTGTGTACGTTTTCATTTAGGCTTGTCTTAATATGCCAACTACAATGGTGCCCGTATTTTGACAATGACTAATATATCTACAATTAGCGCTTTTTTCATTGAATTAAGTATGATTGTTTTGGAAATGCACCATGATTCCTTCAAGCTGCAAATTACCATGTCAAAGAAGATCAGGATCATCCTAGTCCTTTGTGCACTGCTCCTTACGATGTGGAAGATTGAAAAAGGGAGAGAAAGCAGCAGATAGCCACTTACAATGGCATTGGCAACCACAAAGAACCTGTCACAAGAGGCAGAAGTTTAATACACTTCCAACAAATATTGTGATGAATATAAACAAGCCAATGACCAGGAAACCTACGTGAACGTTGGTAGGTCATCATACTCAGCCCTAAACTGAAAAAACCGCGTAAAGAAAGGTAGCGTTTCGTTAGTAGTCACCATGGCAATTGCACTCCCCAGGGTACCAATAAATGCCAGTATCCTGAAAATAAAGTCCAGTATAGATACACCTTTGTTCACTCCACTTCTTGAGGTAGAACTCTTCCCCCCCTCCCCAAGCTCAGTACCTCCTGCCTTCATGTTTTTTTTTAGTTGAAAATAATAACTTGCTGTCAACTTAGGGATTTCAAAGTATTCAGGGTTGAAGTTGATGAAGATGGAACATATATGGCTAAGGTATTTATACAAGCAAGTCTTGAAATGAGGCAGCACCATGCAAAATAGTCAAAAGAGTTGGTTTTGTTAAGTGGTCATCATCAAGGCTGGAGGCATGTGAGATGTTGTGCTATGCAACATGACCGTACTTACTAAAGCTAAAGGGTAAGGTGCAACATGACCGTACTTACTAAAGCTAAAGGGTAAGGTGCAGCATGACCGTACTTACTAAAGCTAAAGGGTAAGGATTTTTTTAAGTACCAGCTGTCGTACTAGCTCTGTAATTCATATATTTAAGATCAAATTGTGAGGTCGTTGCTTCTATCCGAACTCAACCAAACCACAGGCCCCAAATGGAAAAGAGACGTAAGGACAAAAATAGCAAAGAGAAGAGCAAAATATGTAGAATCTCCTTGCCCCAGGGATACGGAAAGGGAAAGTCCTGGAACTTTGGGGCAGTTGAATGTACAGCAGCAGTGTGAGAGACGCGTTTGAGTTGGTATTGGTTTGATATAATTGAACCAATCCACTTCTTCCTTTCCCCTTTATAAAATCATCATGCATCCCCCCTTCATTTTCTTCATTTTTTCCCAATTTTTTTCTTGGTTAGAAAAGAAATAAAAAAAGAAAGAAAAAGCAATATGTATTTACTCCCAAAAGAAAAAAAAAAAGATTAGTCTTTGATATTATTGTTGGGTGAATTGATACTAGTGCGTAGGTAGATCTCCATCAATATGATATATGCAAATATTATATATGTGCTATAATACTTCATTCTACGGAATATATGAATAATTGATTCAAACTTGAGACTTCAAATTAGATCTGACAATTTTTGACACGACACAAGAAGACACGGAGTTAAATAAGTTTGGATTTAGCCTTATCATATTTCATGCCTTAATTGTGTCGAAATGGTTAAGACATGAAAATTTTGTAAAGCCCGACTTTATAAAATACTTGTCATGACATACGTGTGATGGATAACATGTTTGTGTGCTAGGAGAGTCCCGAAAAATTTACAAAAGTCGGTATTATACCTAGAGGTACAACAAAGTTGATTTAAGCCTCGAACTAGATCGAATAGAGATTTTAGGTGAAATTAAAAATTTTACAGTCTAAGAATGATTTAATATGGTGATTCGGAGCTCGAGGATCAATTTGGAGTCAAACTAGATTTTTCATAACCTAGGAGCAAAATAGTCATTTTACCACCCGAAGTTAAGCTGTGAGTGTTGGATGAAATTTTTGACTAAAATTGATCAAGATTGACTATTTAGAACATAATTTGAGGTTGAGAAGTGCAAAATTTTAATCTTTGTATTTTTCGGAGCATAGGGGTAAAATGGTAATTTTACCACCCTAGGGGCAAAACAGTAATTGTCCACCACCAGGACATTTGTCCAGCACATGGTCTTCCCTTATCCTCATTTTGACCTTTGACTAATCATGTGGTGGAGATAAAAGGTTTAAAATTTTTAAAGTTTTAAAAATGGATCAATAGAAACATGCCACGTGTTAAGTAAGGATATTTTATTATTTTCTATAAAAATCAGCCCATATTTATCCCATTCTTCTTCTCCATATTCGGCCAAGACAAAAGGAAAGAAAGGAAAAACAAGAACAAAACCTAGGTGGAGGATTTCAAGAGAAAAAGTGTGGAAAATCAAGGAAAATAAGTTAAAAAGGTAAGATTTTTCAATTTAAACTTGAAATCTATTTTCCTTAAGCATTTCTCCTTATTTTCATGGTTAAATTACATGTTTTCATGATGAATTCATGGCTGATCAAAATGGGTATGGAGAGAGAAAGATGTTGGATTGAATTGATTTTAAGATATGTTAGTGTTTTAAGTTAGTTTAGCATATTTAGAAGCAAAACAATAAGAAAAGAATCCATTTTCCCCATGAATCTTCATTGGCCGAATCTTCCTTGATGTGTGTGGGTGATGGATGGTTATTATTTCAAGAGAAATGGCTTAGAAAATTTTGAATAATGGTGAGAAAATTAAGTAGGAAAAATCATAGTGTTAGTGCATTGTAA
>NC_030853.1:15854535-15859407 GCF_000208745.1 Theobroma cacao | reverse complement strand
TTTTCTGCTTACCTACTACATTTTTAGCAAGTTTTGAGATTTTTGACGAAAAATTACGAAAATACCCCTGTGAACCAGAAAATAATATTTTATTGTTCTTATTTGAAAATGACTTATGATTTTTTTGAAATACGAGATTTAATAACTGTTGCTCACTGGGGAGATGCGGAAGTTGATGCTAAGCCTTGCGAGGTTTCAATCGGCATTCGAGGTGAAGAATGTTTGTCGAGGCCTCGCGACGGTTGTCACGGGCCCGATGGGGAGTTCCGGGTCGTGACATGGATAGTCTTCTCTGACTGACCATTCGTCTGTGCGTGAAAAGCAGTGCTAAATTTCAATTTGGTTTCAAAAGCTTCTTGAAATTTCGGCCAGAATCGAGAAGTGAATCGAGGATCTCGGTCTGACACTATAGAAACGGGAACTCCATGTAGCCTCACAATTTCATCTATATAGAGCTGAGCTAGCTTCTCAATAGAGTATGTACTATGGACATCTAGCAAGTGAGCGGACTTAGTCAATCGATCTACGATCACCCAGATTGCATCCTTTCCTCTCTGTGTCCGCGATAGTCCCAAAACAAAATCCATAGTCACGTGTTCCCACATTCATTCCGAAATCGGTAAAGGTTGAAGAGTACCTAACGGTTTTTGATGCTCTGCCTTGATCTGTTGGCATGTGAGACATTTCGCTACAAACTCTGCTATGTCTCGTTTCATACCCGGCCACTAATAACTTTCTTTAATAGTCCGATACATCTTGGTGCTTCCGGGATGTAAAGCATAGGCTGAAGAATGAGCTTCCTCCAAAATAGCTTGTCTCAACTGATCATCCTTAGGGACACAAATTCGGTCTCTAAGCATCAAAGTACCATCATCGTTGAGTCTAAACTCACTAGTTTCTCCATCTTGCAGCTTTTGAACTTCCTATTTCAACCAATCATCAGATTTTTGCAATTCTCTGATCCGATTCAACAATGAAGGTCTCACAACGAAACTAGCAAGTAGGGTTCCATCCTCACCATTATTTAACTAGATCTCTAGAGATTTCATCTCAGGTAACATCGGAAAATAAGAACTCCGAAGTGTTGCTAACGACGATGAGGATTTACGACTTAAGGCATCTGCTACTACATTTGCCTTTCCCGGATGATAATCAATCACCAAGTCGTAATTCTTAATCAACTACAACCATCGTCTCTGTCTCAAATTAAGCTCTTTCTGGGTGAGCAAATATTTCAAGCTTTTATGATCAGTAAAAATCTGACAACGCTCACCATATAAATAATGTCTCCAAATCTTCAATGCGAAGACTACTGCTGCTAACTCCAAGTCATGAGTAGAGTAATTTGTCTCGTGCTTCTTCAACTGTCGGGAAGCATAAGCTATTACTTTTTCATCTTGCATCAATACGCACCCTAATCCCAACTTAGATGCATCACTGTATACCACAAATTCTTTTCCATTAACAAGAAGTGTTAAGACGGGAGCGGAGGTTAACCGGTTCTTTAGCTCCTGAAATCGATTCTCACAAACATCATCCCACTCATACTTAACTCCTTTACGAGTCAAACGAGTCAGAGGAGCTGCTATAAAAAATAATCCCTGAACAAATCTCCGGTAATAACCAGCTAAGCTAAGGAAACTATGAATCTCAGTTAGCATTCTCGGTTGCTCTCATTGCAAGATTATAATAACATGTTTTTTATCCGTTATACTCATACCATTCTCAAATTTGTCAAATTTGATCTAAATTCTCTCAAAATCTCAAATTTTATCCGTGGGTGACAAAATTACGATTTTTTCCCTACACTCCAGAAACCACCAGAATTAAACTTTTTCACTTCCTATCATTAAATTATACTCCAAATATTTAATCTTGGTCAAAAATTTCACTCCCTGATCAAATTATTATCTTAGGTGGCAAAATGAAGACTTTTGCCCCTGAACATCAAAATTTTCGATTTTACCCCTAATGAACCCTCGAACTCCGAACAATCATTTTTAGTCATTCCTTGACTACAAAATATTAAATTTCATCCTACAATTCCTATTTGAACTAGTTCGAGGTTAAATCAATTTAAGTGTACTGTTAGGTACAATATCGGGTTTCGTTTATTCTTAAGTGCTTTTCTAGAGTAATAACATGCTACTCAGTGCATGTATGTCATGACATGTGTTTATAGGGTCAGGTTTTACAGTTTTGATGCTGAAATTAGTGTTATTTGAATAATGTTTGGTGAATTGAGGCATTAGAAAAGAAATGGAGTAATTTGGGATTAAATTGGACGTGTTAGCAATTAATCGGGTGATAAGTCGAATTAGGCCAATACCGGGGATTAGATGGTTACCAGTGCACTTTGCATTTCATATCATGCATTAGTAGTCTAACTTAGTTTAAATTCAATTTAGTACCAATGAAGTAAGTTTCTCGATTTTATACTATGTTAAGGTGGTGAGTCCTCCGATAAAAGCAAGGAAATTGCACCCAAAGACCAGTAATCTGAGTACTTCGAAAATCTCCATTCTAGACATTGCGAGTAACCTTATCATCATTTTAATTATCTAAAGTATCTTTTAACTCGGTTTTGGTGAAATTTTATGAAAATGAGTTAAATGGCAAATTTTAGGTTTTATAAACAAAAATATGTTTAAATGAAAAGATTTTATAAATTGTCTTGAAACGAAATAACGATTTTGAAAATAGAGTAATTGGAGACCACCGGTATGTTGTAAATTTATGATTGGAAATTGATAGCTTAGGTTTTATTGTTATTGTGTTGGCATGACTGGCTGGGCTGTGTTTTATGAATTGTATGAATTGTTTTATTTTACCTTGCAGGCTGGGTAGTAAAATATTAGCCTTGTCATGCTGTCAAAATTTTATTGTATGGTGGGTTTAGCTTGCTGCGGTAGGCGGATTCTGTGGACCAGCGTATTAGAGGGGCACGAAATCCGAATATATATATATATATATATATATATATATGTACCTCGATCGGAGACGTGCGTAGGGTATCTTCTGAGGTATGGATAGAGTTCACGTCACGCCGAACTACCTCTTTATGATGAACTCCGCTAACGCTAAGGAACGATTGTGTTTTTCAAACTAATAATTTGTTTACGTATATACGAAATTTTTAACAGCCTTGGCGGACTCGGTTAAATGCCTCGTGTCACGATTCGAAACCATCCTTGAGTCCGTGACAACCGCTGCGATGTCTCGATAGGCACTCATCCCCCGAATACCATATTGAGTCCTCGCAAGGCTTTCATATCAGTTTCTTATCTCCTTTGTGGTTAATCGTTACCAAATGTCGTATTTTAGAGGCTTTTAAGCCTTTTTTTGATCTAAAACAGTGAAAAAATAAATTTCACTTCACAAGGGCATTTTGGTCATTTTTCGTCAAAAATTTCAAATTCGACCAAAATGTAGTACTTAAGCGAGAAATGCATATTTCGAAATCGAAATTAAATTTGAATGTCTAAAATGTGATTTAAAATGGAATTATAACCATTTAAATAAAATAAAAATATTCGACAAAATATTCTAGTTTTTTTTTACAAATTAATATTTATAGAGTGTTCTGGAAATGATTTTTAGTAGCGTAAAGTTAAATATATTTATACAAACTATAATATGGAAAAGCAAAGTATGAAATTTAATTTACAGTGCTACGTGGGCCCACAAATGAACAAAAGTAGTGAAGACAGTAAACCTATAGTTTTTGAAGTAGTATGGCCAATTATAGTTCTCGACGATGTCTGCTATCTACAAGCTAACTCGGCCTGAAATGATAGGATAAAAAAAGAGTGAGATTATAAAATCTTAGTGAGTAAACAAACACCATCTAAATAATCTAAAGGCGAGTAAAGGGAGACAATTAAAAATAATTCATTTCAGCAAATTTTTCACAACACGAATATTCATTTCAACCAAATAATTAATATGGCTCGTGAATTTCTCAAAACTTGGTTCTTGCCAAATCCTGTACTTGGGGACACCTGGACCAAGGGTACCTAACCGAGTCCGCCAAGGCTGTGAAAAATTTTATATAATCATAAAACTTGTTTTTATTTAAAAAAAAACAGCCGTTCCTTGGCGTTGACTGAGTCTCACTTCAAGTGGTGGTTAATGTGAAGTGCACTCAAAAAGCCCACCTCAGGAGATACCCTACGTTCCTCTACGACCGAGGTGAGAATATAAAAGAGTTTACCGTGCCCCTCTAATAGGCTGATCCACGGAACCCCGCCACTGCAGTAGTTAATCTTTAATCCACCGATTGATCAAATCTCGATGGCATAGCATGGCAATTACATTACTAACCAATTTATAAAGGCAAAATAGACAGTTCATATTTTTCAACACAAGTATAAATTCAGCCAATCATGCCAATTTATCACAAGCCATTTAATTCAAATCATAATTTACAATAAATCACATGGTCTCCAATTACTCAAATTTTCAAATCCAACATTCTATTTTCAAATCAATTTATAAAAATTTCAATTTATTTTATAATTCTATTTATTTTATAAATTCATATTTTTCTCATAAAACATGAAATTCATCATTTAAAATAATTTTCACAAATCACAAAATTGAATAAAAACTACTTTAGATAATTCAGACGATAATAGGTTTACTCACATATTTCAAAAGTTCAAATTTCGGGTATACTCAGCTTAGTGATCCCCAGGCGTAATTTCCTTACCTTTGTCGAAGGGCACACCACCTTGACACAGTATAAAATCAAAGAATTTACTACGTTGCCCTTAAATTGAAATAACTAATTTAGATCACTAATGCATGGTATGAAATGCAAAAGGTCTAAATTTTGCCTAAACACCGTATTGACCTATTTCGATCTTTTAC
>NC_030853.1:15830728-15854454 GCF_000208745.1 Theobroma cacao | reverse complement strand
CATTATTTTTCTAGGCTCATAATTCATTATTCCTTAACCAATTCTCCTAGAATAAAATCAAACTCATCCTCACTCACTACATGGTAAATTCAGCCATTAATGGTTGGGGGAGAAAATAAATTCTTTTCTTGTTGTTTTGTTTCTAAATATGCTAAACTAACTAAAAACACTAACATAAATTAAAATCAAATAAATCCAACAACTTTCTCTCTCCTAACCCATTTTTTCAGAATTGAATTCATCATGAAAACATGTAATTTAATCATGGAAAATAAAGAGAAATGCTTGGGAATAAGAAAACTCAAGCTTAATAGAAAAAATCTCACCTTTTTCACTTAATTTCCTTGAAAATTCACACTTTTTCTTTGATTTTCTCTCTCTAGGGTTTTGTTTTTATTTTCTCTCTCTTCTTGCTGGTTTGGCTGGCCATGGGGTGGAAGATGGGCTAATTTTTGTGCCTTTTAAAAAGGAAAATAATAAATTAATAAAGGCATGACACGTGGCATCATGTCATTTGCCCGTTTTTAAAACTTTAAAAATTTTAATCCTTTTTATCTCCACCACACAATTAGTCAATGGTCAAAATGAGATTAAGGGAAGACCATATGATGGACAAATGTCCTGGTGGTGAAAAATTACTGTTTTGCCCATTGGGTGGCAAAATTATCATTTTACACCTATGCTATAAAAAATACCAAGAATAATTTTTTTTTTACTTCTTAATCCTCAAATCATACTCCAATATGTCAAATGGGGCCAAAAATCTTTTCTAAAAATTTTCATTTTGTCCTCAAGTGGAAAATGACCATTTTACCCCTAGAAAGTGAAAATTTTGGTTTGACTCCAAATTGATCCTCGAACTCCAAATCACCATATTAAACCATTCTGGGACTTTAATATTCTTAATTTCATCTTAAATTCTCTATTTGATCTAGTTCGAGGCTTAAATCAACTTTGTTGTACCTCTAGGTATAATACTGACTTTTGTAAATTTTTTTCGGGACTCTTCTAGCATGCAAACATGCTATCCATCACATGTATGTCATGACAAGTATTTTATAGAGTCAGGCTTGACATCTTTTCCCCTACTTGAATCAACCATATGATCCTTCTTCATGTCTGATTTCAACATCCGGCTAAATATTAATATTTTAATATTATTTTATTAATAAAATATTATTTTATTTTAAAAATTTTATCTTGTCTTTTTGGATTCCAAAGTTCCTTATTATGCCTCAATTCGCATTCAATCAACTTTATTTATCACCATATCAAAGTATGGGGCATTTCACCTCGGCCAAGGTATCCCCGAGAATGATTTTGGCAGGAGCCAAGCTTTTAAAATACTCATAAGCCATGTTGATTATTTAAATAAAATGAGTATTTATGTTATGAAAAACATATTTAGATGAAATATTTTAATAGTCTCATTTTACTCGACTTTAGATCTTTTGAATGATGTTTGTTTACTCACTAGGATTATAAAATCTCACCACTCTCCTTTCCACCCATTTCAGATTCAGAATAGGTTATAGATAGCTGATCTCATCGAGGACTATCGTTGGAATTGCATTTTCCAAACTGTAGGTTCACAATCCTCTTTACTTTTATTTATTCGGGGGGTCCACTTCTTATTGTAAATTAAATTAAATACTCTGACTTACTGTATTACAGTATGTATGAATTTTTTAGTTTTTACGCTATAAAAATTATTTACGTATAACTCTATAAATATTGTTTTATAAGAAAATATAATATTTTACTTAATATTTCTTTTATTTTATTATTTTATCCAAAT
The DNA here is from genome assembly GCF_000208745.1 of Theobroma cacao. NCBI lineage: Eukaryota > Viridiplantae > Streptophyta > Magnoliopsida > Malvales > Malvaceae > Theobroma > Theobroma cacao. The sequence goes on along the minus strand of NC_030853.1, from coordinate 15,852,656 downwards.
AATCGTAATTTCGTTTTAAATGAAGATTTTAGACTTTAAAACTTATTTTTAATCATGAATTATGTGTTTTGTACTTGTATTCTATATTTTAGCTAGTTTCGAAATTTTTGAAAAAAATGACCAAAATACCCATGTGGGAAGAAAATTATTATTTTATTTGTTTTAAGTTGAAAACAGTTTAAAATCTTTTAGAATAGGATATTTGGCAACAGTTGCTCACAGGGAAAATGAGAAACTGATATTAAGCTTTGCGGGGTTTCGGGTTGACATTCCGGGTAATGAGTGTCTACCGGGACACTGAGGCAGTTGTCACGGGCTTGAGGGGAGTACCGGGTAGTGACAAATTTCGTGTCTCAACTTTGTCAGACATGGTTAATACATTCAAAACACTCTTAATTAATTGTATTATCATGTTTAAATGACACTTTTAATGTTAATGATGGATTTTATTAGTATAATAATAAATTTTATGTATGTTGTTTATATTAAATTTTATTATATTTGATGTTATTATTATTTTGTTATAATTGTTTTTATAATTATTGATTTTAAATTTGAATAATAAAATTATATTTAATAATAAATATTTTAAATTAATCGTGTTAAACATGTTAATCTTATTAGGAAAATATTATGTTAATCGTTTAATTGTGTTATATTGTATAAAAAATCCTAACACGTTTAATAAACGTGATAATCTTGTCATGTTGTGTTACACATTTGTTAAACATATCTATATACGTGTTTAGGATGCTGACACAAATAAGTATTCATGTCGTGTTTGTATTTAATTTTATCATATTTCGTGTCTTAATTATGCCGACACAATTAAAATACAAAAACATGAATTGTCAAGTCTACTTAAAATGAGATCAATTAAGATAATTAAAAAGAGTAATTTTTTTTATGTAATTTTGAAAGTGTCCACTCTCCAAGGTAAAATGGTATATCCCTGCTACAATTTCCAATTTCCTAGCTTGAACAAAAAAGGAAGTGGGAAGTGTTCTTTGAGCAGGTCTTTAAGGTGGATTGAGTTAAATAATATAGTAACCAACCTCACAACCCAAAAAGAAAAAAAAAAAAAAGGCGTTAGGCTTTATATGAAATTAGAGTGATACCCGCGCGATGTGTTCAGACAATATATATAATTTATTGGTTAAAATTAGATCGGCATAATAAGATTACACGAGAATAAGATAATTTTATAATATTGTAACTGATGTTGGGCTTGCAACCATAGTAGGGCTAGCCCTTGGGTAAGGCCACCCAAGTAAGGGTTTTAGGCTCTAAATTTGGAGAGGTCCCATTTTTTATAATAATAATATAATTAATTATATTAAAAATATATAAAAATTAAGATAATTAATAAAATATTTACTTATTCTCTCATACCAAATAAATATTTATTTTCTCTCATTTCACTAAAACAAAATTGAGTTTTAATCACATTTTTTTATACGACATATTTTTTTTGTATAGTAAAATTTTAAAAAGTGCTGCTATTTAAGCTTTTAACTTCACTTTTTTCACATTTAGTAGTAATATAAAAAAGTGCAGCTTTTGCTAATGTATGCAATTCTTATGGTTACATTTTATTCATAATACATATAAAAATTTATATAGTGAAGTTATATCTACAAAAATGTTTAAAAAGCATAAAAAAAGTGTTATAAATAATATTTTTAGTAGCACATTTTAAAAAAGTGTTGTCTTAAGTTAAATTTGTTGTAGTGTTTTCACATCTCTTTTAATTCTCAATTAATTATCTCATTTCCTATTAAAAACATATAAAAGTTAAAGATAATTAATAAAATGACATATTCTCTCATTTTCCTAATTATGTGCCTAATAAATCTTCATTTTTTATCACTTCCCAATTTATTAATTCTCAACTATGTCTCCTATTTCCAATAAACTAACGATAATATCTATTTAATAATCTTCAACAGTTATTTTTTTCTTACCTATTTCTCCTATTTCCAATCAACTAACAGTAATATGAATTTAATATTTTCAACAGCTATTTTTTGCTCACCTATTTCTACTTAACTAATGGTAATATATATTTAATATTTTCAACAGCTATTTCTTTCCTATATATAAAACCAATTTTTTTTTCAATTTATAATATCCACTTTTGAATTCTTCTTTCTTCCTTTAACTTTAATTTTTCTCCAAAAAATACGTAAGAAGTTTATTATGTTATAATCTTCATAAAGTCGTGAGCCTCATTTATGGTTTACATTATATTATTATATTGTGTTTATTTTTATATGATAGTTGATTTATTTGAATTAGAAATTTTGATTATTAATTCTATAGTAGCCATTTAAAAAGTATAAGATAATTATAATAGCTAAATATTTTTTGTACTTCAAAATAAATATTTGAATATGTCAAATAGAAAATATGAATTTGGTTATTCAAAGCTTAAAAAAAAGAAAAATTGAAAGTTTAATACAATATCAAAAAGAGCACTTGATAAAATTTTTTCAAATAAAAAAATAATTAATCAGAAATTATTAATGAATCACAAATTATTAAAGAAATATTAGAATAACTTCATTATAAAAGTTTAATTAAAAATTTTGCATTTCAAAAAGCCAAAAGAATAAAATTCTTTTTCTTAATTTAAAAAAAAAAAGGCTTCATTTGAATATTTCGCTTTAGACCTTTGAGGTTATTGAGCCATTCCTGAACCATGAAACTCTAGATCAAGGGTATTGGGCACTTTGCTTGGAATAATAGCACTACGGATCAAGGATAATTAATTACGCAGTGGATATCAAGTAGATATCATGACATATCAAGATATCAAGTATTATAATTGGAACTATAACACCTCAGATTAAGGATATCAAGCATTATACTTGAAAACATAGTGCTACAAATCAATGATATAATTAAGCAATATTAAGGATATCATCTATTATGCTTGGAAGCATAGTACCCCAGATCAAGGATATCAAGCATTAGACTTTAAAGTGTAGTATTACAGATCAAGGATATCAAGTATAATGATTTAAACTGTATCATTATGCTTGTAATTGTAGCAGTACTACAAATCAATGATATTTAGTAGAAAAATCTTGTAAATAATGATAATATTAATAATAATAATAATAAGAAAAAATAATTGTAAATTAAAAAATTATAAATAATAATAGTAGTAATAAATCAAAGATAATTATTTTAAAGTATTGATAATTTTTTTAAAAAATTTTCTTGGTGTTTCAATTTTATTAACAAATTTTCATATTATATTTGAATTTTTTTTATTATTTTGAGATGATTACAATGTTTTATTATTGTGTTTTATTTTTTAATTGTCTCTTCATTTCTTGGGCTTAAACCAATTGGGTCAAGAGAAAAAGCAAATCTAGGCCGAACCTAATGTTGGAAGAACTTCCATTTTCAAGAAGGAAAAGTTCTATAAAGTGGAAGTTTATGTCGATTGTCAAGAATTCATATATAATTTTTTTTAATGTTTGTAGATATTTCTCATCAATTTTAAGGATGAAAAACTTTAAGACAATGATTGATCATTAAAAATAATCTTGAAATTTATGTCTATGTATAATTTGTCGCATAATATATATAATATTTGAATTATAAATCTTTTATTGGCATGTTTGAGAAGTTTAAATTGTAGATACTTGCATGTAAATATTGATTCATGTAAAATTTGATGCAAGTAATAATCTTGTACTACATCTATACCAATAGTTTATGATAAAAAAATTGAAAATTTTATATGTGCAGCTTTTCAAATATTTTACCTATTGTGCTCTCCATGCCATTTTGGGACTTTGTTTTGCATCCTATAGTCAATGTGCATTAAAAGTCTATACATTTATTCCTACCTTACTAAGAAAAATGTAGTTCATACTCTAAACATAAATAAAAGCCATGTTACTGTCATCCCATAAACTATACAACCTTGAGAAAAAAAAAGCTTCTAAAATATAGATGGCAATTAAATTTCTAGACTTCTTATCAACTACAGGCATGCAAAAAATTATCCTCAAAACAAAATAATTCATGAAAAATAAAAAACAACTAAAAAAATTAACTAACGTCAAAACTCACCTAGATAAGCAACCTTTTAATTCAAATCTTCTTCACATGAAAAGAGCATAAAAAATAAGTAAGAAAATGAAAAAATAATAGTAAACAAAACGATAAAAATTACATAAAAAAAATAGCACTTCTTTACCAATTTAATCTAAACAGTGCATTATTTGATACTAGTCAACCATATAACTAGTTAGTACAATCAGGCTGGGTTTGGTTTTAAAATATTTATTCATTTGTCAATGGTATACATAACAGGCATGCAACAAATTTAATGATGAAGTACATTGGTAGAATTGAGCACAATTTTGACTTTGCCATCAAAACGCTCTATGTTACTATTCTTTTCGATCCCAGATACACACCAAATCAACCACAATCACAATTTAACCTAAGACCTTTAAATATTTATTCCAATTGTTGCTCTACAAATCAACTAAGTCTCTAAGTATATACATATAAAGGGTATTTAAAATCAAATAGTTTAAGAAAAACAAAAAAATACAAAATGGTAGTATTAGTGGGTGGAGTTGGCTTACGAAATAAAATATATCACCAACCTTTGCTTTTTTAAAATAAACATTTTAAATGGACAAATTGGTACAAAATTTAAAGGTTGAATTGGGTTTTGTCATCCTTAAAATATATAATAAATTTTATTTTTTTATATAAAGATTTTCGCAACTAAAAGATTTGAACTTTAAACTTCTCTAAAAAGAATTATAAATATTAAATTAAATTTTATTATTACTATAGATAATATATTTTCTTAGAAAGAAAACTAAAAAAAAAAGGAAATCAATCTGCAAACTATATTAATAATAGAGATCTAAGTGTTATCTTAAACCTTCTTTCTCAACTAAATATATAGACTGAAGTTGACATAATTATATAAATTCCATCGTTAATGTATAAGATAATAATAATTAAATTTAAAAGGCTGGATTAAATAAAAACAAAAAGAAAATCAATATGCAAACTATATTAATAATTTGATTCCATATTGCAATACACATTTTTACTAGCCTTAGGACAAATAACACAGTAAAAAATTTGATTCCATATTACAATATATATTTTTACGAGCCTAACCAAATGTTTTGGAAAGGATTTGGACTGGGTTTCTATCCTTGATCTATAAAACTGAGACAGAATCTTGGATAATTAGATATCTTTGCTAGTTCTAATGTTTTAGATTTTCTAAAATAATGAATACATCAGTCAAGATTAACATAGATTTTAAAGACAAATTGAGCAGATTATTTCTCCCATTCCCTCCCTAAGTCCAAAAAAGAATAGAAAAAAAAAATCTTTATCCTTCTTGTTTACAAACTAAGACAGGATCTTAGATAAGCACAAACTAGCAAACTCCTCAAGCCCAAAAAAGAAAAGAAAACCAAATCTTAAGAAGCACAATTAGAATTTGTCATTTCCAAACACAAATTAGTAAACTCAAAACACACAAAACTAATTTATTCATACTTTAGTTTCAAATACACACATAAACAATCTGTTGTTTTCAAACACAAACTAATAAACTCAAAACACAACAAAACAATTTACTCACATTTCAGTTTCAAATACACACAAAACGAAAATCTATTAACAATAGAAGCGGCAAAGAATGACCTTTGAAGGCAAAACCACCGTGAGCTGAAGAAAAAAGAAACCATAAACAACCCTGTAAAGAACGGAAAAAAGCATGAAGAGTTGAGCAAATAAGGTAAGATCAAACAATTGAAAGCAAAAAACGATGGAAGAAAACTTTGAAAAAGCCAAAAATAATCTCACCCAAATGGACAAAATCGAGGGACAAAACAGATGAAATAATTGGAAAAAAATGATACTTCATCGAGTGGCTGAAAACAAACAAAGCTCCAATTTCCACCACCCACATATCGGACTATACAAAGGAAATCGGTTGAAACTACTTCCCAATGAGCGAAACCATCAAGCATACATATCCACAAAAAAAAAAAAAAAACTACTTTTGAAAATACCCATGTGGACTAAAACCATTGCACACATGTGACTATAATACTTGGGCAAAAAATTGGAAAACCAAGATAGAGCAACACATAAACCTATGTCTAACCCAAGGTTAAAAACTTTTTCTTTCCCAAACTGAACGTCTGACCTAAAGCTGAAAGCTTTTTCGTTCCCAAGACATAATCCCATGCATATTTTGTTCCCTTCAAATGCAAAAAAAAAAAAAAAAACACAAACCAAATTTATTCATGTGAAATCCAAGCTTTGACCTAAATACGTCAAAGAAGATTAGTATTTATTTGGTGAAAAATATAGGATATTTGTTTTATATAAAAAATAAGTGTTGAAAAATAGTGGGGACATCAGCACATTGGATTTATATGTGTAAAGGGGGTTCTTGTGATAGGGAGAGGAAGTATTGCAAACAAGTAAAAGGATGTGCCAGAGGAGGCAGAGAGGAAGATTGAAGCAGTTCCTGAAGTACTAAGTGCTGTGACAGGTGGAAGACAATAAGAAAAGAATTAAAGAGACTTAGAGAGTACAAGATAATTAGAGAGAGAATTTAGAGAGAGAGAATTTAGGTTGAGAATGTGTTAGCTTGGAGAGGGAAAAAAGACTCCTTTCAAATGAATTGTGAGGCTCTATATATAGTGTTAAAAGTGACGGTTACATAAGAATAGGCTTTAATGCGCCTAATGAATGACATTATTATGAAGAATATTAATGTAAGTAACCGTTACTGTAATTGAATGTAGTAAGACTTGTTCTCAAGTAAAGGTAATAGAAAAGAGGTGTACAAGAATAGGTACGAGAGAAGAAGCTGTATGAGAATAGGTACAAGAGAATAAGCTGTACATGAATAAGTATACGAGAACAAGATAAGAGGGTGAAACACTTGTACTTCAGGAAAGGGTTAAGAGGAAGACCTCTTAACTACCTCCATATCTCAGCCACCAAGCCAAACTCTCTGAAACATCCCAAGATGAAAGTAACCCATGAACCCTGTCACTTATTCTGAGTTACTTTCACTGTCATCCAAGTGAAACGGTTATTCTATTCAAAGTGGTTGTTCTACTTGTATTAGTTATTCTATATGGAGTAATACTTTACTTTTTCTAATTGTTCTGCTTTAAGTAATACTTGAAGTAGCGCTTCACTTGTTTTGCGTGAAGTAGCGCTTCACTTGTTCTGCGTGAAGTAACGCTTCACTTGTTCTAGTTATTCTACGTGAAGTAACACTTCACTTGTTCTGATTGTTCTCTATACAACATTATGTTGCAACATAATTCTTTAGAGTAACAATATTAACCAAAATCTAGTATCTACAATATGCAGAATTGATGCTTTGTTGGGTCATAGGAAAAACCAAACTCCACCCCATGATGTGAGTTTATTTTACCTATAATCAATGCAAAACACGTCAAAGAAATTACTGATGATGGAAGCTTTGTTAACTGTTCCCACCACCACATATCAGTTAGAAACACCCAAGACGTGATACTCAAGGTGGTTAAAAACGTGGTCAAATGTGAGAGCTTCATTGGGACTTCCTTTTACTTATAGGTAGATATTAAGTTAGCCCAACTATAGTTAACTTTACAAGATCAATCCAAGAAAAGGATGACCATGGTCTTTTTCTCTTTGGCCTTGTTACTTTAAACCCAAAACCAGATAACTCTCCAATAACATACGACTAAAGAAACTTTACCAGTTAAATACTCCTTTTTAATGTCAAAACTGTAAATGATTGGATAAGACTAAATAGGAATCACAAATGCTTTATGATGCACATTGAAGAAGAATTGAGCACAGGCAAGGTAAAATGAAACATCTATAGGAATCTCATTTTTGTTTTCTTTTTCCCATTGAGTATAGTTCAAAATTTTAAGGTGTATACATATAGACAAGTTAAAGATAACTAAACCAGCATACATTGAGTATGCAAAAGTACAAACCTTTCATTTAAATTGTACAAAAAGATCCATTTGTTAACTTACAAGTCCAATCTTTATATTGCTGCCTTATTGTTGTCCGGTCTCGAAATGATTTTTCCAAGTAAATCCACTTATAGAGAGAAACCTTGATAGAAAACCCCAGCTGTTGTTCTTATTGTCTTTAAAATTGCTTAAATTGCTTATAAGAGACTAGTGTGTGTTAAATTCCTGCTTATAATTGCTTTGTTGCATCATTTGCATTAGCTCTGATGCTTTCTTGAGATTATTTTTAGAGTGATACCTATTGATTACAGAGGTGTACATCTCTCCGGTTGGAGTTTGTCCTAATTGAGCCCTAGAAATCAGTAGTTTCTGCTTCCACAGTACATCCATCTTGGAAACTTTAACGGACAAACATGTCTCATGTATTGATACTTGGCTTAAGATCCCAATTCAGCATCTCATAATGGAAGTCCATAGCTCGGGTCAATTTATTGCATGCACAAAAACCATGGATAATAGAATCATAACTGGTGGAATCTGGAAGATTTCCCCTCTTCAACATTATGTTTAGAAAATCAACTGCCTTGTTCAGTCTCTCATAAAAACAAAACTGCTTAATCAGATTATCATAATTGATTGTATTTAGTAAAAGACTTTTATCTAACATTCTTCCCAAAAAACTTTCTACTTTTTTAGGATTACCATGAGACGGGAGGCTTCCAGCAATTCTGTATTGAAGAAATGAACCATGAAGCTAGCCTCTTGATTCCATTTCTTGACTTAACTCCAAAGCTTTTTCAAGATCCCCAATATCACACAAGTGGCTTGTTACTATTCTTAAGCTGCGATTACTTAGCTTAAGTCCCTTGGAAATCATAGTAAACAAATAGTGCACAGAACTTGACATCTCTTTGCACTTGGAAAATCCATACACAAAAAAGTCATAAGTGGCTTCATTAGGTAGCAATTCCTTCCCTTGCAATTCATTTAAAACTTTATTCACAGCCAAAATATTTCCAACTAAGAGAAGATAGAATAAAAAGAATATTATAAATTATTAGGCTGTCAGATTGGCTTTGTCCTAGCATAAACTCCTTCAGGCTTAATACGGAGAACTACCTTCCAACAGAAAACATTAAGCACACTCAACTACCATAACTAGAGATTGAAAGGCATATATTTTTCCTTATCATGACACCAAGTAACTCTTCAAATAATCTCAAATTGTTAGCTTGGCAACACCCTTGAACCAGCATACCATAAATATTAGCATTTACAAACAAACCCTCTGATGACATATCTTGAAACAGAAGTCTTGCTTCTCTAAGCTTCCCTTTCATACAAAATCCTTTAAGTAAAGCACTCTGGACAGAAGAAAATGTAGATTGCTCTCTCAAACTAATCTTTCCCATTGTGATAGCCTCTTCAAATTTGTCAGCTCTAAACAAGGGAGGAATTAGTGTCAAAGAAACATCTAGGAATGGGACTAACTCCTCAGCCTAACATAATGTCCAAAACTCTAATGGCACTTGAATTTTTTTTCTCAGCACATGGCCCTCTTACAAGTTGGCTATAAGCCATATGATTCAAAATCCAACCTTCCTTGGAAGTTTTTCTACCTTCACATGTGCAATGCTTGTAAAACCAGAGATGCACAGATTCTCGAGGAAGATATGGAAAACTTTTAACTTTGATTGAGGGTAAGAGACCAGCATGCCTTCAAAAAGTTTCAGTGCCTCTTTCAGCATGTCCTAATGATAGAGACATTTGAAAAGAGCATCGCAATCCTCCAATGCTAAGAACCACTTGCTATTTCGAGCAACATTCCAGAACCCATGAAGGTCACTCAAGATTCCTTTCTTAAATAATCCTTTAAGTACAGCAGTGTAAGTCTCACTGTTGACTATTAAGTCCTTTTGAAGCATTTGACAAAATAAACTTATCCCATTGTAAGCTAATCCTATTTAGCAGAATGCTTGGACGAGCATATTTAGCGTCTCTCGATCCAACTGATTCACGAACTTGGGCATTTTTTCAAAAAGATTGGCACCTGCCTTGCTATGAGAATGGGAGGCACCAAGCCCCTTCAAAAATGCTATAAAGATAGAAATAGACAGTTCTTGTCCCTATAGAATCATTTCATTTACAAACCCCAATGCATTTACAAAATTTCTAGAACTACATTCATTCATTATAAGAGAATTAAAATCAAGTCTTATAGAATCCTTAAGAACCTTGCTTACTTTTTCTCATACTCACCCACGTCTGTATCCAAATAGAGTCCATTTCCAAGATCATCGAAAAATTCTACGATGGGAAATCCCACATTGTTTTCCCTTCTCAACTTTACAGCTAATGGATCAAGTCCCAACACTACAAATGCTTTGGAAAGTGGATCCTCTAAGGAAGAAAGTTCAATGAAACCATTTTTAACCATTTGGAAAACTGTTTTTTTGGCTTCATCAAACCGTCTTGCTTTACAATACTAGGCTAAAATCACTTTATGTTGGATTTAGATCTTAGTGAATTGATGTGATTGTGTAAATCATGAATTTCAAAAAAATTTCTTTCATAAAAGAAGCAAGCAATACAATTTCACAAGCGGAAATACACATCATTCTTATTGTAAGTAACATAATCACATTCTAAAAATATAAAAATCTATTAAGTAAGAAAAAAACATACTTTTTATTTTGAGATTCTTATTTTGGACACTACTAAACCAATGAATGATTTCTCGATCAAACAAGTTTATTACTTATTTTTCAAGAATGCTTTCAACTTGAACCTTGAGTAGACAAGGTGTGGAATGCAAGATTACAAGATGACAATTGATTTTGTCTCTCTTTTCTTTTAAAAATTAAAGGCTATTTTCTTTCAAAAAAATTCAATCAAGAATGGGAGAGAGAAAGAAAGATTCGGCAAAGTTTTGGAGGAGGAGGAGAGAAGTGACGGCTGAAACATTTTCAAGAAAAAGTATGTACGTTTGTTTTCTTCTAATCTCTTCTCTTTTTATTAAAACTCTTGCCTCAAAGGTTTAATCAAAATCAAATACCTTTGAATCAATCTTGACCATCCATTTAGAGTTACGGATGCATCGAACATGCTCCATAATTATCAAAATTAAAATTAAAGAATAATAATTTAATTTTTTAATTATCATTTAGAATTCTTGATAAAATAAAACTTCTTATTAAATAATAACTCTTATTTTATTATTTTTCATATTTATTTAAAAAGAATTAATAATAAATAAAAGAGTGATAGTCAAATATGGAGTCTCCTTTTATCTACATGGATGTCTAGATTCATTTTGCAATAATCCTCTTAGCATTATCTTAATTTAAGACAACTCTTATATTTAATTAAGATAAAAATATTTTATCTTGTTTAAATTGAGACAAATATGTTTTCTTGTCTAAGTAAGACAAAAAATATTTTTCTTGTCTTAAATTAAGAGAAACATATTTTCTTATATAAATTAAGACCAAACATGTTTCGTGTTTAAATTAAGATAAACATGTTAAAGCTGTCATTTTTGTACACAATTTAATTAATCAAATTAAAACATGTATTTCAACTTAAACAAGTTGAATTCTATGAAGCTAAGTGGGGAATCTATTTAGATATAGATATTCTAAGTTTCAATAAACTTAGTATTAGTTATAATCTCATTAAAAATAATTTAAGCTTATTAACCATGAAATTACTCTACCATAGATTCATGGTTGCACTCTTGGATTAACTATAATTACAAGAAACAATTCAATACTTGATATTAATTATTAGTTGTCCAATTACAAACCTTATATTGTGAACTCTCATAACCATCCAATGACAAAAGGTGAAACTACCATTTTTCCCTTTATGTCAATTTTGTCCTTTAGTCTCAAATGTCATCCAATTAGTAATTCAATACTCTAGATCTAATCTTTTGAGTATCTAGATGTGATAAGTAGCTAATTCATCAATCCACTGAGTTTAGATTAATCACCAATCATCCTAAAATCACTAGAAGTGGTGTTAATGCTATGAATTCTATTATTTGGATATATGTTCCCAGATGTTTATCTCGATTATAATCCCAAAATACAAAGTCTAAATTAACGCTTTATGATGATCATGCTCATGGTAAATCAAAGATTATAAGGAGATTAAACATAAGTCCAATATCCATCAGGATTTCGGATTCACTATAAGCAAATGTATAAATGTAAGATTAAGTTTTAAGTAACGGTTAAACTTAAATTTGATTCTCACATGATTCTAGTTCATGTTATAGTGTCATTACTCAAAGTCAACCATTTCGATGATTGGAGCCTCATCATTCCCTTTAAGTGAATTACATTAATTTCGTTGGAAGTAATCTGGACACTACAGCCTTAACATAATAAAGTGATCAACTTTATTATATGGTTGTGAACAATTTTTATATTCAATTAAAATGTATGTCTCCTATGTATGACTCTTCATGCAAATGTATTTTAATATCTTAATAGAATCACGGTATCTTAATAACTAGATAATGAATGCTTACTTAAAACAAACTTTTCGCCTTATTATCAAAGTGTGCTTTCATTACAAATTTAATGAAATTAAGCATGAGAATATACTTGCTTTCCAAGGCACCATATTTTCAAAATTCCTAACACTTTATAAGTCCATAAATTTAGACTTGTGCCCCCATCCACCACTTCTTCAAGAATATCTTGGGCAAGCTTTCACATGCCCTTTTTAAACACCCCACTAATAAGAGCATTATAAGTCCATATATATCAGGTCTTAAACCTCTTGACAAAATCTAAGACGGATAAACAAAGGCACTTTGTAAATCCCTTTCATAGCAACTCCAACTAATTAGGATTCCAAAGGTTATTTTATTAGGCCTGAAACCCAAAAGATCCAATTCCTACAAGAATAAATTTGCTCTTTCTACACCAAAATTGCTGCAAAGATTAGGGGCATTTTTAAAATAACCCTTAAAGATACGATGTTTTAAAAAATAGCCCTCTTTATAATTTTAAATATTTTTAACCAAGTTTGACAAAATTACCTTTAATGAAATTACAAGCCATATACAAAAACATGTTACACGCCATGGTTAGGTTGTTACACGCTATGTTGAAAAAAATAACTGTTATTACACACCATGTATAAAAATATATTACACACCATGGTTAGGTTGTTACACGCCATGTTGAAAAAAAATATTGTTGTTACATGCCACATACAAAAACATGTTACACGTCATGGTTAAAAAAGGTTGTTACACGTAATATTGAAAAAAAAATACTATTGTTACTGTAAAGCTTGACCTTATAAAATGCTTGTCATGACATACATGTGATGATAGCATGATTGCATGCTAGGAGAGTCCCGAAAAATTTATAAAAGTAGGTATTGTACTTAGAGGTACAACAAAGTTGATTTAAGCCTCGAACTAGATCAAATAGGAGTTTTAAGGTGAGATTAAGAGCTTCACAGTCCATGGATGACTCAAAATGGTAATTCGGAGTTTGAGAATCAATTTGGAGTCAAACCGAAATTTTCACTATCTAGGGGCAAAATGGTCATTTGCCACTTAGGGACAAAATGAAAATTTTTAGAAAAGATTTTTTTTGCCCCATTTGACTTATTGGAGTATGATTTGAGTATTGGAGTATGATTTAAGGTTGAGAAGTGAAAAAAAATTATGATCTCGGTATTTTTTAGAGCATAGGGGTAAAATGGTAATTTTACCATTCTAGGGGCAAAATTATAATTTTACACACCCGACACTAGTCCAGCTCATGGATTTTACCCAATGTTATCATGGATAATTGAAGGGATTTATATGGTGGATAGAGAAAGCTTAATAGTTAAGAAATAAAAATGGGCCAATGAAATGGTGACACATGGCATGTTAATATCCATTTATTTTTTTTAGCTTTAAAATCAGCAAAAGTCAGCCTATTTTCTTCATTATGGTCGGCCAAAGCATGAAGTGAAGAAGAACAAAGAAAGAACAAAACCTAGGTGGGAAAATTGAAGAAAAAGTGTTGGATTTCAAGGGATTAAGCTAATAAAGGTAAAATTTTGTGATTTTATCTTGTGATTTACACTACCCATGCTTTCTTTTTCATTTTTCATGCTTAGAACTCAAGTTTTCATGGTGAATTCATCGCTGACCAAATGGGTATGGAGAGAGAATGAAGTTGGATTGATTTGATTCTAAGTTATGTTACTGTTTTTAGTTAGTTTAGCATATTTAGAAACAAAACAACAAGAAAAAAATTCATTTTCTCTCATTACCTAGAAGAGGCAGAATTTTCTAGGGAGAATATTGAGGCTGAAATTGATGATATTTCATGATATTTTGGTGATATTTAATGATTGGTGAGGCTAGAAATTTAATGGGAAAATTTTGGCATGAAAATATGAATTTTTACCTAATGTATAGACATGTGTGATTTATGGTTCGGACTGATAAATTGAATCACATTCACAGTCATTGAGGTATTTTAAGTATAATTGGAGTGTAGAAAGTGAAAGAAATCGATTGGGAGTTAAATTGGAGGTTTTAGCCAATTACACCGAGAATAGTACGAATTAGGTCGAATACCGTATTTAAACGGCTATTTAGACATTTTTGCATTCCATATCATGCATTAGTAGTCTAAATTAGTTTAATTTCTATTTAATACCAATGTAGTAAGTTTCTCGATTTTGTACTATATCTAGATGGTGAATCCTCCGATAAAGGCAAGAAAATTGTACCCGAGGATCGGTAGTCAGAGTACTCTAGAAATTCGACTCCCGAAATAGTGAGTAACCTTACCATCATTTTAATTATCTAAAGTATGTTTTTAATCGATTTTGGTGAAATTTTATGAAAATGAGTTTAAAGGGTAAATTTTTGTGTTTTACAAATAGAATGTGTTTACATGAAAAGATTTTTATAAATTGTCTTGAAATTGAATAACGATTTTGAAAATAGAGTAATTGGAGACCACCGGTATGTTGCAAATTTATGATTGGAAATTGATGGTTTATGTTATATTATTATTGTGTTGGCATGATTGGCTTGGTTGTGTTTTATGAATTGTATGAATTGTTTTATTTTATCCTTACAGGCTGGGTAGTAAAATATTAGCTCTGTCATGCTGTCAAAATTTTATTGTATGGTGGGTTTAGCTTGCTGCAGTAGGCGGATTCTGTGGACCAGCCTATTAGAGGGGCACGGAATCCGGATATAAATATATATATGTACGTCGGTCGGAGAGGCGCGTAGGGTATCTCCTGAGGTATGGACAGAGTTCACGTCATGCCGAACCACCTCATGATAATGAACTTCGCTAACGCCAAGGAATGGCTGTGTTTTTCAAACTAAAAATATGCTTTGTGTATACGAACTTTTTAACAGCCTTGGCGGATTCGATTAAATGCCTCAGCCAAGGTATCCCCGAGAATGATTTTGGCAGGAGCCAAGCTTTTAAGATACTCATAAGCCATTTTGAATATTTAAATGAAATGAATATTTATGATATGAAATACATATTGAGATGAAATATTTTAATTGTCTCATTTTACTCGACTTTAGATATTTCGGATGATATTTGTTTACTCACTGGGATTATAAAATCTCACCACTCTCTTTTCCACCCATTTTAGGTTTAGATTAGGCTGTAGATAGCTGAGTTCATCGAGGACTACCCTTGGATTTGCATTCCTTCAAACTGTAGGTTCACAGTCCTCTTTACTTTTGGTTATTCGGGAGCCCACTAGTCATTGTAAATTAAATTAAATACTCTGATTTACTGTATTACAGTATGTATGAATTTACTTTGCTTTTACGCTACAAAAATTATCTACATATAACTCTGAAAATAATGTTTAATAAGAAAATAGAATATTTTACTTAATATTTATTTTATTTTTTTATTATATCCAAATAATCATAATTTCGTTTTAAACGAATGTTTTGGACATCTAAATTTATTTTTGATTTTGAAATATGTATTCTGCATTTATATACTACATTATTGATTGGTTTCGAAATTTTTAGAAAAATAACGAAAATACCCTTGTGAGATGAAAATTAATATTTTATTTGTTTTAAGTTGAAAACAGCTTAAAATCTTTTAGAACACGATATTTGACAATGGTTGCTCACAAGGGAAATGAGAAACTGATATTAAACCCTTACGGGATTTCGGGTTGACATTTCGGGTAATGAGTGTCTATCGGAACACTGCAGCAGTTGTCACGGGCTCGAAGGGAGTACCGGGTCGTGACAATTCGATTGGTATTAGAGCATTTGGTTTTAAAGATCAGAGTTTTAAGTTTTAAAGTTGTTTTAAAAATTTACAATGTCTATGTGGTCCCGGGTTAAGTTAGGTTAGGTTGAATAGAATGCATGCATCTGCATATAAAGTCTAAGGTTTATTAAATTTGCCTTGTTTCCTTGTATAATTGCCATGCCTCCTCGACGCGAATGCCCACCTCTCACTAGATTGGTTGGAAGGGAAAGAGGTCGTTCCCAACGTCGTCAGCTAGATGCAGTAGAGGAGGATTTGACTGCATCCACCATTCGGGCAGCACTTGTTGCTGAGCAGGCCGAGACTTCTCTACATCCTCCACATCCTCCGCCACCTACTGGTACTCCTGTCATGTCTCCTGAGGAAGTTCAGGCATTGACAACTTTTTTTACCGCTATTGCTGGCTAGGCTCAAGCTGGTCAAGCCCCTCCTATAGTACCACCAGTTGCTCCTTCAGTACCACCACCCCACCTCCTGTTCCACCACTAGTGCCAGATGTCTCTATTGCTAAGAAGTGGAAGGAAGCTAGGCAACTTGGTTGTGTTTCTTTTACGGGTGAGTTAGATCCAATCGTGGCCAAAGATTGGATTAATCAGGTTTCGGAGACGTTCTCTGATATGAGGTTGGATGATGACCTGAAATTGATGGTGGCCACGAGATTATTAGAGAAGAGAGCTCGCACATGGTGGAATTCAATAAAATCCTGTTCCACTACTCCTTTGATCTGGTTAGACTTCCTAAGAGAATTTGATAGTCAGTATTTTACTTATTTCCATCAAAAAGAAAAGAAAAGAGAATTTCTGAGTTTGAAACAAGAGAATTTAACTGTATAAGACTACGAAGCTTGTTTTAACGAGTTGATGTTATATGTGGTAGATCTGGTGAAATCTGAGCAAGATCAGGCCAATTATTTCGAGGAAGGGCTCCGTAATGAGATTAGAGAGCGGATGACAGTGACTAGTAGGGAGCCACATAAGGAGGTCGTACAGATGGCTCTACGGGCTGAGAAGCTCGCAATTAAGAATAGGAGGATTCAGACCGAGTTTGCAAAAAGGAAAAATTCGAGTGTATCTTCCAATCAGCCACCAAAAAGGGGCAAAGACTCATCTGCTTCAGGGAGCACTACTTCTGTTTCAGTGACATCTCCTCGACCTCTATTTTCATAGACACAGCAGAGGCCTCAAAGATTCAGTAGATTTGTGATGACTACTTCTTGAAAAAGTTATGGAGGTTTTGATAGATGCAGGAGATGTGGGAAGAATCATGTTGGGCCGTGTAGGGGACAGTACGATGTTATCATTGTGATCAGCCGGGCCACATTAAGAGTGCGTGCCCACAGCTAAGACGGGTTATTGCAACTGCTCCATCTCCACCAACTTGTACGGATATGCAGAGGAGAGATCCTTCTAGGTTACTACCGAGGCAGGGAGTGGCCATACAGTCTGGTGTAGAGAGTAACACCCTGGCATATCCACCTTCGAGAAAATAGACTCGTACTTCGACAAGAGTTTTCACTATGACGGAATATGAGGCACAAGTTTGACCTGAAGCAGTGACAGGTATCATGTATTTATTTGATAAAGACGCTTATGTTTTGATAGATTTTGGTTCAGATAGGTCATATGTGAGTATGGCATTTGCATCAATTGCTGATAGAAACCTGTCACCATTAGAGGAAAAAATTGTAGTTCACACCCATTTAAGAGAAAAGCTAGTTAGAAATAGTTGTTATAGAGATTGTGGAGTAATGGTTGGTGAGAAAGAATTTAGGGGTGACTTGATTCCTGTAGAGATCCAAGATTTTGATTTGATATTGGGTATAAACTGATTAACTGCACATCGGGTGAATGTAGATTGTTTTAGAAAAGAGGTTGTTCTTCAGAATTCGGAGGGAGCAGAGAATGTTTTTGCAAGGAAACGTCGAGTATTACCGTCTTGTGTAATCTCGACCATTAAAGCTTTAAAATTAGTGCAGAAAGGGTATTCGACTTATTTGGCTCACGTGATTAATATTTCAAAGGGGGAACCTAAATTAGAGAATGTCCTAATAGTAAGTGAGTTTTCTGATGTATTTCTTGATGAGTTACCGAGACTACCTCCTGATCGAGAGCTTGAGTTCTCTATTGATTTACTTTCGGGTACTGCACCTATTTCTATCCCTCTATATAGAATGGCTCCGGCAGAGTTGGAGGAACTGAAAGTCCAGTTGCAAGATTTGGTGGATAAAGGTTTCATTCGCCCTAGCATTTCTCCTTGAGGAGCACCAGTCCTATTTGTAAAGAAGAATGATGGTACTCTTCGATTGTATATCGATTACCGTCAGTTGAACCAAGTGACCATCAAGAATAAATACCCTCTACCTCGGATCAATGATCTTTTTGATCAATTACGAGGTGCTATGGTGTTTTCAAAGATTGATTTGAGGTCTGGGTATTATCAGTTGAAGATTAAGGAGCAGGATGTACCCAAGATTGCTTTTAGGACGCGTTATGGGCATTATGATTTTCTGGTGATGTCGTTTGGTTTGACTAATGCGGCGTCAGCTTTTATGGATCTTATGAACAGGGTGTTCCATCCATATTTAGATAAGTATGTGATAGTGTTCATAGATGACATCCTGGTTTATTCGAAGAATGATGATGAACATGCTGCCCATTTACGCATTGTGTTGCAAACTTTGCTCGAGAAACAACTCTATGCCAAGTTCTCTAAATGTGAGTTATGGTTAAAGGAAGTGGTTTTCTTGGGACATGTGGTGTCTGGAGCTGGAATTTATGTCAATCCCAAAAAGATTGAGGCAATCTTACAATGGGAGCAACCGAGAACGGTAATTGAGATTCGCAGTTTCCTTGGCTTAGCCAGCTATTATCGGAGATTTGTTCAGGGATTTTCTTTGATAGCAGCTCCTCTAACTTGTTTGACTCGTAAAAGAGTTAAGTTTGAGTGGGATGATGTTTGTGAGAATCGATTTCAGGAGCTAAAGAACCGATTGACCTCCGCTCTCGTTTTAACACTTCTTGTTAATGGAAAAGAATTTGTGGTATACAGTGATGCATCTAAGTTGAGATTAGGGTGTGTATTAATGTAGGATGAGAAAGTAATAGCTTATGCTTCCTGGCAGTTGAAGAAGCATGAGACGAATTACCCTACTCATGACCTGGAGTTGGCAGCAGTAGTATTCGCATTGAAGATTTGGAGACATTATTTATATGGTGAGCGTTGTCGGATTTTTACTGATCATAAGAGTTTGAAATATTTGCTCACCCAAAAAGAACTTAATTTGAGACAAAGACGGTGGCTAGAGTTGATTAAAGATTACGACTTGGTGATTGATTATCATCCGAGGAAGGCAAATGTTGTAGCGGATGCTTTAAGTCGTAAATCCTCATATTCATTAGCTATACTTCGGAGTTCTTATTTTTCGATGTTACTTGAGATGAAGTCTCTAGAGATCCAGTTGAATAATGGTGAGGATGGAACCCTACTTGCTAGTTTCATTGTGAGACCTTTATTGTTGAAACAAATTAGAAAATTGCAGAAAGCTGATGATTGGTTGAAACAGGAAGTTCAAAAGCTACAGAATGGAGAAACTAGTGAGTTTAGACTCAGTGATGATAGTACCTTGATGCTTAGAGACCGAATTTATGTCCCTAAAGATGATCAGTTGAGACGAGCTATTTTGGAGAAAGCTCATTCTTTCGCCTATGCTTTACATCTTGGAAACACCAAGATGTATCGGACTATTAAAGAAAGTTATTGGTGGTCGGGTATGAAACGAGACATAGCAGAGTTTGTAGCAAAATGTCTCACATGCTAACAGATTAAGGCGAAACATCAAAAACCTTCAGGTACTCTTCAACCTTTACCGATTCCTGAATGGAAGTGGGAACACGTGACTATGGACTTTGTATTAGGTTTGCCGCGGACACAAAGTGGGAAGGATGCTATTTGGGTGATTGTTGATAGATTGACTAAGTCCGCCCATTTCTTGGCTATCCATAGCATGTATTCTATTGAGAAACTGGCGAAACTTTATATAGATGAGATTGTGAGATTACATTGAGTTCCAGTTTCTATTGTGTCAGATCGAAACCCCCGATTTACTTCTCGATTTTGGCCTAAATTTCAAGAAGTTCTCGAAACTAAATTGTGATTTAGTACTGCCTTTCATTCGCAAACTGATGGTCAATCTGAAAGGACTATTCAGACCTTGGAGGATATGTTACGGGCTTGTATCATTGACTTTATTGGGAGTTGGGACAGACACTTGCCATTGGTGGAGTTCGCGTATAATAATAGTTTTCAGTCTAGTATTGGGATGGCTCCATACGAGGCTTTGTATGGAAGGAAGTGTCGAACTCCACTATGTTGGGATGAAGTGGGTGAGAGGAAATTGTTTAATGTGGAATTGATTGATTTGACAAATGACAAGGTCAAGGTTCTCCGAAAGCGGTTAAAGACAGCTCAAGATAGGCAGAAGAATTATTCTAATAGACGAAGGAAAGATTTAGAGTTTGAAGTTGACGATAAAGTTTTTCTTAAGGTTTCTCCTTGGAAAGGTAATAATTTGAAAATTCCAAGTATTAAATCTTATTTGATTATACTATTGTGATAATTTGTGGTATTTATTGGATAATGAAATGTGTGATTTGATTCACAAAGAGGGAAAAGCTCAATTCGAGATACATTGAACCCTTTCGTATCATTGAAAGGATTGGGCCAGTGGCTCATAGACTTGAATTACCCCCGGAGTTAGATCGGATTCATAATGTCTTCCATGTCTTGATGTTGAAAAAGTATGTTCCTGATCCCTCTCACATTCTAGAGACACCCTCCATTGAGTTGCATGAAGATTTGAAGTTCGAGATGTAGCCTATACGTATTCTAGATCGAAAGGATCGAGTGCTAAGGAACAAGAGTATTCCAATGGTGAAAGTATTATGGAAAAATGCTCGAATGGAAGAGATGACATGGGAAGTCGAGCGCTAGATGAGAAACCAATATCCACATCTTTTCTTGGAATCTGGTAAGTGAAATTTTGAGGTCAAAATTTTATTTTAAGGGGGGTAGTGCTGTAAAGCCTAACCTTATAAAATGCTTGTCATGACATACATATGATGATAGCATGATTGCATGCTAGGAGAGTCTAGAAAAATTTACAATAGTAGGTATTGTACCTATAGGTACAACAAAGTTGATTTAAGCCTCGAACTAGATCAAATAGGAATTTTAAGGTGAGATTAAGAGCTTCACAGTCCATGGATGACACAAAATGGTACTTCGGAGTTTGAGAATCAATTTGGAGTCAAACTGAAAATTTCACTATCCAGGGGTAAAATGGTCATTTGCCACCTAGGGACAAAATGAAAATTTTTAGAAAAGATTTTTTTTTGCCCCATTTGATTTATTGGAGTATGATTTGAGGATGAGAAGTGAAAAAAAATTGTGATCCCAGTATTTTTCAGAGCATAGGGGTAAAATGGTAATTTTGTCATTCCAGGGGCAAAATTATAATTTTACACACTCGACACTTGTCCAGCACATGGATTTTACCCAATGTTATCATGGATAATTGAAGGGATTTATATGGTGGAGAGAGAAAGCTTAAATAGTTAAAGAAATAAAAATGGG